>NW_022280112.1:639196-682737 GCF_004355925.1 Anarrhichthys ocellatus | reverse complement strand
GAGAGAAAGATAGAGAGGAAGAGAGAGTTGTGTATTAGACCAGGAGGGTGTGTCGCTGCTCTGGGCTTTAGGAGATGTGAGTAGAAACATGTAACAGCATCACGTATGTGCCGATCACCAGGAGGAACAAACTAACTTGAGCCCAACTCAGCTTTCCAGACGCCTTTTGATGTAAAAGTAGAACAGAATAAAAAATAAGTATACGTATATAATATATAATATAAATATATAACGTATAGCCATGGTGGAAGTAACTTCAGTGAAACTCGGTTACAGTAAAGATTGTCAGTGTGCAGTCACGTATGTTACTATGAAAGTGACAAGAACTTTCTTTTTTTGTTCAGTCTGACATTTTAACAATTTACATCTTCAATAAGAATCAATGTTTTTATGGCTGAGACAGGGAAGGGGAGTATTGATATTATATAACACATTGTGGCTTTTGGTCTTTTCACGGGATTTGTTGACAATAAGAAAAAATACTGAATCATGTCAGTGTCATCTTTTGCCTGTTATTTTGAGTAGAGGCGAAGAATAGTGCTGCCGACATAACAGCACCTTTAAATGTGTGATCACTAGTTAATTACAGAAGTCAGAGAAGGACTTTACAATTGTGAGGGTTCCTTCAGCATTACCTATTCATCCATACTAAATGAGGCGTTCAGGGTCTCAACAAGAGCACATTCAGGGTAGGATTACCTATCTGTACCATCTGTTCTTATTATGCTGAGGCGGTTCCAGAGGTCATGGAAATAAACTGGATTGCAACGGTTCAATTCAGAGCCCGCCCTTCTGAGACACAATGCTGAGAATTGAGTCATAATTAGGCGGGATTGACAGCGTCTTTGAGGTAATTAAGCAGAAAAGACTGATGTAATTCCCCCCCCCCTGGGTGGGCAGGGAGGGAGAAGCGGCGGCAGGAAGTGCTGTCGAGTCTGGAATTCAAAATGATTATTGGGGGATGATGAGTTAGAGGAGGGACAGAGGGGAGAGAGAGAGAGAGAGAGAGAGAGAGAGAGCCTGACCCGCGGCCTCCCTCCCCTATCTGTCATGCCCGTTTGCTCCATGTTAGCGTTGCGTACGCGACCCCTTCGTCAGCCCTGCGCCTTTACGATGCCATAACAGTTATCCATGACAATATGCATCCAATTAACAGACTTTATGCGATTAGTCGGCCTATCCATTCATCTAATGGGATTCGCCTCATTACCGGATGACTTCATATGGAAAATGATCCGACTGCAGACACACACACACACACACACATATTGGTGAGTGGAGGAGATGATGAAAGCTCATTTAATCAGAGAGCCAATTCCATATGATGGGGGGGGGGCAATGTTTCCTCTCAATGATAATGATTGCAAAGGACAAAACCATCTAGTCTGATAATGCTGGATGTAAAACGGCCAATTTATGGCGAGAATATATGATATACAAGTCACACTGTGCAACTAGGGAACGCAAAGACGGATACGATAGTGAAAGCCTGGACCTGATCATTTATTTCAGCTTGTGAGTAGCTTTGAGGATTGACAAGCTAGGGAAGGCAGCTGTCGCCGAGGGGATTAGAGAAGTGGGACTTTGATTGGAAGAGCGAACCCCTGACAACCTTGCGGAGGAATAAAATTGAATGACTGGAGTCTGCAGTATAAAAGTCGCAAGGTCTGTGATTCCTTGACTACCATTTCCTCAGATGAACGCGTGTGGCATGCAGTGTAGAAAAGAGCCTGCATGCTCAGTCAGTGTTACCTTGATAGATTAAACGGGAGGCTGTCATGTCACGTAAAAGGAACTTTCTACTGGCTTTAAAAAGCCCGTTTGGTAAGCTGCTACTGAGCCAAACCCTACCAGACAGAATGCTGGGATATCCTGATGCCACGTTAGCAATGTGACTCTACAGAAGGTAGAGTTGGACAGTCAGTCACTTGGTTTCTTGGTCCATTACTTCAGTGCTGACTTGCAAGAGGTGTTCTCGGACCGTTTCTGATCGAACCCTAGTGCGGTTCAATTGCAGGGTGGAACCTATTGCAGCAGAAGTAATCCAAAATGCAGGGCTACTTTCGTGGGCGGTCGTCGATATAGTCACAGGCATACGACAGGTTAATGTGAGTGGAAGGGGACTGACCTGGACACAGACTGATATGGTCAGGAGCCTAGAGAGTTGCCACAAAGGGGATTAGAGGGGGAGAGTGTTCTGATTGGCAGGGTCGTCTTCTAATCAGACGATTGGCGGTGCGATCCCCGGCTCCTCTGGTCCATGTCGAGGTGTGTCATCAGGCAAGACACTTATGCTGTGTTCACAAAAGACACATTTTAAGTGTTGATGGAGCAGCAATGTTAGCAAAGCCTGGCACCGATCGATCCAAGCTCCATTCAGAGAACAAGTGTCTTCAAAAGCTTTTAATCCTTTCACTGCAATTAAATCACAGCAAAAGCTGTTTATTGTGGGTTTGTACAGCTAGTAATCCAGCTGATCATCATCTGAGCGCCTCCAGATGATGTTGTGAACCCAGACACCACGGCGTTTAGTTTGGTGCTTCCACAACATGCACAAAGAAGCCATGATTGATGAACCGTTGTCGCTCCTCTCTGGCTAGTCTAGCCCGAATGGCGCGAATAACTACAAATCATCCGGCGAACGAACTCCCACGAATAACGCAATGAGAAAATGTGCACAATTTGTGAATGATGACATGTAGTGTAAAGTGCTTTGAGTGAAGACTAGATTGGCGCTATACAAATGCAACTCCATTTTGTCAGGATCCCTGTCAGACCAGACACCTCCCATGGCCACACAGCTGCAGCCACTCCAGCCGATTACCTCCTGCAGGCTGACACACCAGACTCAGGTCCCACTAACGCTTCCCCTGGCACTATATAAACTCTGGTCCTGCAGTCTGGGGTTGTCAGGTCGTACCGTCTTTCACCCGCTTCAACCCCGGTGCATCTTCGGCCTCAAGCGCCTGCCTCCGGTATCCATCGGTCCGGGAATCCCCCGTGCCCTCCTTTGTGTTTACGGACTACTCACCGCTGCTCTGCCGTCCGTTGTGTTAACGGACTACACACCGCCGCTCTGCCCTCTGTTGTGTTAACGGACTACTCACGCCGTCAAGCTGCCAGCCCTCCGGTGTCGAGCTACGGGACATCACGCCGTCAAGCTGCCAGCCCTCCGGTGTCGAGCCACGGGACTCACACCGTCGATCTGCCTACTCTCTGGTGTCGGACCACGGGCTCCACACCTTCCTGTCTTTATTCAGGCTAAATAAAACCTGTTTATTCCAACTTCTGTCTCCTGTGGTCTTGCTATTGGGTCCTAACCGTGAACTCCCGTGACACATTTACCATTTACTATGACTTCACTTTGCAGATGAACCTTGACTACCAGCCCCAAAAGGAAATAAGGAACATACGAACACATACATTAAGTCCGCAAACATAGTGAAGTTTAGAAAGTCATTAGAGATAAAGTGAAGGAGAAGAGATCCGTGAGCACAGTAGATCATTACAAGTCAAAGTGAGAAAAGTAATGAGATGAAAAAGATAAATATGCTCTTTCGTACAAATGAATTTATGTGGTCTCTATTAATTTGAGAACTGTGAAACCAAACAGACTTAAAGTATGAATTTCATTCTGACTCAGACTAGAAAAAGGGAGAGTGGCTTTTGAAGGTGCCCTTAGTCTTGTTAAATGCCTAAATCGGTACAGGGTAACTGGTTTAATTGTGGTAAAAGTAAGATAAAGAATATTTTTTAAACGCAATAATTGTTGACCTTACACCCTGCATGCTCATGCACCACCCTTACTTTAGGGCTGTCCGCACTGAGGTGACACTACTTCCTGCAGAAGACGAGATGGGCACTGTAGAATCAGCCAACATCAACGCTATCATATATATATCTCCTGGGCTGTGTTAATAAACACGCATGCTCCAACGGCAGCCGATTATGCAATAGTTGTGAGAACAAAAAAAAACTAAATGAACATGTCATGGACGTTGACTGCAGTGAGAGACTGCAATCTGGCGAGTGCCATGATCCTCATGTGCAGCACTCACATCCACTGACAGTCAGAAAGTAAATGTACTGAAATAAGCTTCCAGCAGATGGTAACCATGGCCCCTTGAAACATGGCACCACACTTGACACTGCCAGAAACTGAAGTCGGAGGGGTGAGTGGAAGGACGAATACAGACACAATGCATTTAGAAATTAATGTCATTGAACACGAGCAGATCGAGCGATTACAAAATGTAATCGCTTTGCCTAAGTAGCATCTAATTGGACAAGTCTATGTGCTCACCTCTGTTTAGGGTTCACTGTGCAGTGCAGGACTCAGCACTAAGAATCAGCTCCATTCGTACTGCAGCCGTTGCAATCGCTTACTCCGAGTCAACTGGACACTAATTGGCACATTGTTGTGGCAAACGCCAACCATTTCAATCCAAAGGTCATTTCTTCTGATCCTAAAACTGGCCCCGGGAGAGTTAAAACAGTGCAGCAGCAAATCACTGTCTGTGAGCTCTGTTGGTGCACATGAATCTGAATTCTATTTCAGTCCTAAAGGGAAAGATAAGAATATAAAAACATGCTTAATAATAGAGCATCAAAGAAGAGAGTTTCTCAGAGCGATATTGATGATCTTACCTTCAGCGATGTCATCAATAGTCACGCAAAACTTTCGGATAATAGAACCTGGTTAACGGTTAGTGACGTACCAAGGATCATATATACCATGATCAGTATCAGTGTGTTGAACTAAAACTCCAGAGTACTTCATTTAATACTTGTTTTCCCACTAATGGTCACCGGTATGAATCTACAGCTGCATTATTACAAATCTGCACACTTTGGTATATGTATTGAAAGAAGTCTGTACCATGCAATATAGACAATGTTTAAGATATATTTGTCCTTCTTTTGGTCCCTCAATAAGCAGCATTGACCTTTGCCGTCATACACACTGATGAATACAGAATATGCACACTAAATGCTGGGTTAGACACTGAATGGACTTGGCAAACCCAAATATATATATGATAATACATAATACATACTGTAATTGACTGTAGCCAAGATTTTTGGATGAGCCCTTAAATCCATTCAGTTATTTCCTGATCGATTGTGGGAGGATTGAGGCTTCCCTGTGCAGGTGCATCAGACTGGAGAGACTTCATAGGACAGCTCTTCAAAGAGTTTGCAGACGATGCATTTCAACTTTCTACTCAGCTGGAAAGCGCGAGGGTGTCGGGGAGTGGGGCTGTGCGAAGCTGTAGGGGATCAACATGAGACAAACATATTTTATAGAAGACTGAAGAAGATCTGAACCAAAGAGGGCAAACACCACCGGCTACTGACTGCTGAGCTTTACACAGGTGAAGACGGATGGCTCATTTTGAACTCCGGCAGCAGCGGTTTATTTGTTCGTATGGCCCAGGAAACATGTGTTTATTGTAACTCCACTATAATAAGATATTATGGTTGAAATATATAAAGCAGAGAATGTCAGAGCGGGAAACAGAGATGGGATACTAGCATGTGCGCTGCAGCTGTATCTTGCTAATTAATGCAAGGGCACACTTCAGGGATAGTACTAGGGGACACAATATACAGGAAAACATCCCGGGGCAAGGTGAAAGTCATGTTCATTCATGCATGGACTCTATATGAGTCCGTCAGAGCCTGTATCCATTCACATACAGCAGCCTGATAGGAGCAGGGTCCAGCCCCCCGGCCCTCGGCTCCACCCTTCACTCCGTCCTCCGTCTCTGATCCCTCTCTCTTCCCACTACCTACGGGCGTGTCTATGTATGTGCCAGCCATTGGAAGACATTTTATGATAAATATTCATTCATCCACAGTGTCTGTTTGAATGCTAATCAATTTCTCTGAAATTTCCACTGGCCTACTTATGGTTTCATAGCCACTGCTGCCTCCTCTGATATTCTTTTACTTTTCCGCTCTCATCTCTCCTTTTCTCTACTTTTCTTTCCACTTGTCATCTTACCTTTTATTCCCCATCTTTCCTTTCCTTTTATTTCCTCTCCTTTCCTTATCCTTCCACTCTCCATCCCTCCACTCATCTTTCCTCTCCCAATCTTTCCTTTCATCTTTCCATCTCTCCACTCATCTTTCCTCTCCCAACCTTTCCTTTGATTTCCTTACCGTCCTTCCATTTGTCATCTTTTCTTTCCCTGTCTTCCTTTCATTTCCTCTCCTTTCCTTTCCTTATCCTTATACTCTCAAACTCTCTCCACTCATCATCTTTCCTCTCCCAATCTTTACTTTCATTTCATTTTTTTCTACTGTTCACTTGCTACCTTTCCTTCGCTTTCTACTTGTCATTTTTCCTTCCCTCTCCTCTCCTCTCCTCTTCTTTCTACTCATTATATTTACTTCCCTTTCATTTCCTTATCCATCCACTCGTGATCTCTCCAGGCATCATCTTTCCTCTCCCAATCGTTACTTCGCTTCTATTTCCTCTCCTTTCCTTTGCTACCTTTTCTTGGCTTTCCACTAGTCGCCTTTCCTTTCCTTCCATTGCCTTTCATTTCCTCTCTATTTTTCTTTCTTTCCTTCCCTCTCCCCCCTCCTCTTTCCTTCCATTTCTCAGTTTGCACCCTCTTTTCTTATTTTCAATCCTCTTGTATTTTCTCATTTTATAAAAATGTTCCCATCTCTTTGTCCTGGCTCCTCTTTTCTCCACACTAATCGCTTTGTCTCGCCCAATTCTATCCTCATTCCTCCTCTCCTCTCCTCCTCTGTCTCACACTTTCCTTGGCGAACCGGCATGGACACACACACACACACACACACACACACACACACAGGTGAGGGGAGACATAATCCTCTACCTTTCTCACACTCTTTCCCATGCCTGCAGCATGCAGATGTAATGACATGGCGGACAGGAGCGAGCATGTGGGAGTACAGCAGGTGTGTGGAGAGCAACTCTGAAAGCTTCAATGGGAGCTTAGGCGGAAGGAAGAAAGGAAGGAAGGTGAGAGGAGACAGGAATAATGCCTTTGGTGTGAATCAATGGTGTGGGATAGTTTCCCTTCCCACTGTGAGCAGAAACTGCCGAGCTTCTCATCTCTTCAGGCTCCAAAAGGCCCCCGAGATATATTCTCGCTGTGGGAAATGGCAGTGTATGAAAGAAGGATACAAGAGGGAAAGGAAGGAAGGAGGGAAGGAAGGAAGTGAAGGTATTCAGAAGGTAAAAAAGAGGAGGACAAGAGGGGGAATGAAAGGAAAGTCAGTTGCAGGATGGATGCTTTCTTGAAATATTAACAGTTAAACATAGGGACATAGGGCATCGGGGAGAAGGAGCACAGCGATTGGGATGGACTGACACACCTGGGATATGCAAATACAGACAGAGGGAGGAAGGGAGTGAGATGGGGATGGACGTTATGGAGGGGAAAAGGATGCAGGTTGTAGGAAAGAGGGAATAAAAGATGAAAGTGTCAGAGGGGAATCAACGGCAGCGGGTTGCATGTGGAGAGGAAAGAGCTCTGTGGGATTCTTATGCTCCATATGGGGTCAATGAGTGAGGGATATGCAGATGTATGGTGATGGTAAAGATGGTTGGAAGGAAGGAATGATGGGATGAGGGGGGAAAAGAAAAGAAAAAACGACGGGGGATTTCTGGAGGCGAGCATCATTGGATTAATGAGGGAAGTCAATGACCTGAATTGTGGAAGCATTGCCAACTGGTTTCTAATAATGGCTACCAGAGTGTCAACTTCTATTTTTGAGATTTTGAAAGCACTGAGAGAGCCTGGTTTAGGCATGGTCAACCCTGGGACAGGATCCAACCTATTATCATCTTTTGCTTGCTCATTAATTCTAAGCTTCTCTGTGAAAAGCTTGTGAATGGCTATAAATGGCTAATACGTCATGTGAATCTCATGTACTGGAAGGAATAGTAGAGAAATGATGGTAAAGAAATTGGATCCTCGTGGTTAGAGGACAGTTAATAATGCTACAGGCTGAGCAGCATCATTATACACTCTCATTAGTCTGCATTCTCCACTGGGTACCAAACCGGTTTTCCCTGGCTCTAAATGAGGCGGAGGTGGCACCATCCTGATCACACACGTGACCCGCGGCGGCGATTTAGGAGTTCTATCGATGATATGAATATTGAAGAAAATGACGATTGTTGCATGCATGGATTGTCAGAGGTGTCTATAATGTCAATAATAATATAACAACAATAATAATTTCTGTTGTGGTCCCAGTAGTATTTGTTCTAAGTGTGTACTGAAGTAGTGTATCACATGACATGGTTAAACTGTTAGTAATGTAACAATTTGAATCTGCTGGTAAATTATTATTTACACAACGGCATATCTCCTTCTGTTTGTGAAGCATTTAATACATTTTAAAATAATTGGGTTCTAAGTAATCCCCTTTCCCACATCTACGAGATACTTTTATAAAAAGCTTATCTATCATTTATTTTGATAATTTTTCTTCCTAATTTAGTCTTTATTTAATTGTATATCTAGCAGCCATGTTGTCAGATTTATTGTGAAATGATGTCATGTTTTACAGATGTCTGATGTTTGAACTTTTGGATATGATCAAGTGGGAAAAAGGTTTTCTTTACACTTTACCCACACTGGCATTGTAGTCCAGGCACACATGGAGAGGCGAATGTAGCGGCTTCAACTTCTCTTTGCAACGGCCTTTTTAAACGCCAGCTGGCGATATACAACTAAAATAAGACATCAAATGGCAGAGAATGATTTCTACGTATGTTACGATACAGCGTTGTCACAACGGAGTAATGCCGCAATGGCATTTACAAATGAAAGAAATCCACTAAGTGCAACGCTTGTTCGGAAAAAGGTGTTTTCCGTGAAGCTACCCGTCAGAGTTTTGTCAAGAGATGGAGGCGGGATGAAATTTGACAATGGCTGCCACCTCGTAACTCTCTATGCCCTCGATGGAGGGTGAAGACACACTTGGAAGAGAGATCATAATGTCGTGGACAATTTATGCTGCACTATCCTGATTATAAGACAGTGTCTCTTTATGGAAATCCATCAATTATCCACTGAACCTACAGTAGCTTTCCTGTGCATGGTGTTGGATCCAATCCAAGCTCAAGTTAAAAAAGAAAGTCCCAAAACATCCCATCAGTCAGGGAAAATATTTCCAAGTGCTGGCTTCCAAGAGCTCTACATGTAAGTTTGAGTACGTGAAACATATAATAAATGAATGATATAATACATACGGGCTTATGTGTTATTTATTCTTATGTACCATGTAGGTAAGTATCTATGGCACGTTTGGAGGCAAAATTCAATGAAACGAAGTGGCTCAGAAGATTATTTGTGAGTACTGACCTTGCAAAGTCACATTAGCCGTATTACACGCAACGTTTGGAGCTACATCACATATTAATGCCCGCACACTCACATACCTGTTAATGCAGTTCAATTATTCACAATGTACTGCCCTCACACTTCCCCTCGTATCTGACCACAGACTGTGCTGCCTCCAGCCTTTTTCACAGGGTTAGGGTCACACACCAACTCTACACTCTTGTTTATTCATGCAAATAGCATCACATTGCACACAGTTTAATATCACACTGTGCCAGACGGTAACAAATGCAAAGGTTAATATGGGAGATATGATGAAAAACGTGTTTGGGAATACTCAGGAAGCAAGATCTTCTTCTGACAGAGCAGCAGATGGAGAGTGAAATATGGGAAACTGAGAGTCAATTTTGATGATTTGAAAACTTAACATAAGTATCTGCGCAGGCACTGAATTAACTCATCCCCATGCACCAAACTACCAAGCAACCCAAGAATATATTCACGAAGATCCACAGCTGAATTTGTAAATTGCTGTTGGGGCAATGTAATCCTGATTTTTACCATTCTCCATCTCATTTTCATTCCCCTCATCAGGACAGCAGGTAGGTGGTGAAGCTGAGTGCTGCTCATTTACATTCCCATCCTCTTCCAGCATTCGTCCAATCTGTGGCCCTTTAGCCGTGATCACACTGGTGTAAAAATAAAGTTAATCATGCTAGTTAATAAGCGAGATGTGGTGGACGAACACAAGGTGTAGGCCTCCGTGTTGCACCGACAGACAATTAGATAACTCAAGAGTTTGATGTACTACCTCGTGTCGGGGTGAGACAAGGCCCTGTTGCTTACTTTATTGCAGATAGGACGTCCAGTCCCGAACGGAGACATTTTTCATTTACATGTACTTTTCTCTCAACTTACAAGATAGGATGAAAAAATAAGAAAAAAAGGTTTAATCAAAACTGAGACAGAAAAAATCATCCCTGCTCCCAGTCCTTTTGGAACAGGTGTTCTTTGGAAAAGTTTATTTTTGCAGTAATAAACAGTGACAACTCATAGCCGGTGCAGCGAACACGCTGCTAAGTTTTTCAGACAGTTTCCCTATAAAAAGGAACGAGGTGCTTTCCAGGAGCCGATACTGGGTGAAGGGCCTGACAGCAGCCACAGCTTCAAAGTCCACCACACGCCTACTCCAGATTCACGAGGGGTTCTCCTCAAGCAGAGCCTCTTTTAACACAATCGAGTCCTATACGGTATTGCTAAAGGAACGTCTGAAGGGTTTCACATTAAAACATGTCAACACAGGCTCTTCTTAGAATTATGGGCAGAGTTAGAGTTGGAGCAAAGCAACCCTTCAGCCTGTGTCTTCTAGTTGATCTTGACCTCTGCCCTCTACACTGTCATGGCAACTGTATCAGAAAAAGTTAGGACTCTCTAACCTTTTGCTGCCATGTATTCGCTCTACATGCACAATAGCTCACAGAAGATGACCGTGGGTTGGAGAGCTTCTCGACAAGGGGTCAACGAGCCGACATCCGTGGATTGACGTGGTACCTTGTGTCTGATACAATACAACAAGGTCTGCCAACAATACAGCTCATATTATATATACTACTAGCAGGCACACAGGGCTCAGCACACTCACCAGCGTCTATATACGCAGCCTATTCTTCAGCTTTCACAATCAGATCTTGGAATAAATAAAAAGACCAGAGGGTCAGAGATTCACCATGAGATTTGTAAATAAATAAATAAATAAAAGGGATATAGTGTCTCTAACTGCCTGACATTGACAACATGATGTGTACAACTCATCAGTACCTACTACTGAGGTGTTCTTCATCATGAACGGTGAGAGGAGGCACAAAGCTAAAGGTCACAACGAACTACACAGCAAGAATAATAAAACATGGAATGACTTGAGATCATCCGAAGGGTAGGGAGAGGTTCAGATCCAGATCAAAGGTCCACTGAAGGCCTTCTGACAGACCTGGAATATATGGAATATGTATGTTTGTATCATTCCAAAGATATAAAAGAAAAGGAGGATGCAAGGATGCATTCAAGTGCACCAAGCCATGATGGGATCACTACATCCCTGAGGCTGGAGGGCTGAAAACACCCACTGGTGCTTGACGGCTTTTTTATGGCACTGGTGGATGACATTGACATTCTTAACTCTACATCCAAAGTTCTGATTGGTTTTTGTTGCGTCCTCAACTCAGAAAACAGCCATCAAATGAGCACTTCACCAGACCTATTCCAAATCGCTAAAAGACATTCTGATGTGGGCAACTATTCACAGGTCTGGAAACTAGACGGTTTCACTATGTTTTCATGCTCGTGTCCATTTTTCTGGGTTCGGGAAATGCTTCCACATTTAGATTTATCTCCTGCCTCACATTTAATCCACCAGACTGGGCAGACTGGGATTCAGATCAAGGCGTTGTGAACACCAACTGGTGTGACTCAGTTGTGCTGGCTGTCACGGTCCAGTGTGACTGGCAGTTCTAGTCCTTCTGCTTTGTTTTCTTAAAGCGCTCACACTCCAATATGTACACTCTCTGGATGCTATGATGAAATGCAATTTCATCCTGTTCAAAACATTTGGGTATTTCTAGCTGAATGACCAGAAAAACATAATTCAGATATTATCAAACTGTGAAGCTTCATGGGAGAGTTGAAGTGGAGAAGAAGACGTGATGCAAAGATACTGAGTGAGATAAAAGAAACCTGCTTTCCAGTGTTCTAAGAACAACAGGAAGTGATTGTAGTTCAGCCACTGATTTGGTGTGTTTAACAACACGATCAGCAGTTGGAGGCAATGGAGGTTAAGGTAATTTAAAAGCCTTGTTGCCTGATTGCCTGAATTTGCTTCACAAAATAGCCTCTTAAGACTCCTCAGTCATAACTCAGTCAAATCTGAAAACAAAGAGACAACATTTTTATTTTTATTCACATTCCAAGGACGTCATTATATCTGCGTATTCTCTATCGAGAAGTAGAAAATAAAAAATAGAAATATCTTTGGAAAGTCCTCGGTAAAATATGCTCCAGAACGTTGCCGAAAATCATCCCATTTAAAATTCTCAGTACCAAAGTCATTTAGTTATAGTGGTCAGTACTTCCACGGGTACATTGCAAAAGGAGCTGCTCATAGCTAATTAACCTTTAATTAGGGGTGCAACAGGTCACTTTACTCACGACTCGTATCGTATCACGGGTTTGAGTCACGGATCGAACCAGAGGAAAGGGATGCCTTTTACTTTCTTTTGGTCACCTGTTGTGGATATTTGCATAAAAACACACTCAAATGAGAGGGAAACAAAAGACTGTATTTGAATTGATTGCAATATATTGGCATTAGTAGTTTTAAAGGTGTGTTATAAGCAGCTTAGTGTTAGGAAGTTAAACAGGTCATAATTTCTAATATCTATTTTATTGTTGTGGGCGTAGGCATCACGGATCAACTACGGTACGTTACACTGCTACTGTTAATGGTGCCAATTTGGCAAATCGCACTGAAGTCACTGAATCAATATCATAGTTGCCGTTTGTCATCCGTCAAAGCATTATGGGAAGTGTAGCTCCAAAACTTTGGGTATGATAATCCCTCAAATAATATCTCAATTCTGTGTGAGGGGGAGGGGGGCACAGTGTCAGTCTTTGAAAACCCACATCTTGAGCGCTGATGTGCGTCAATGCCGGTAAGATACAACAGTGGCATTTCTTGACACCGGTGTCTGTGGGTGTACACAGAAATGTATTGGTGCAGGTGTTTTGACGCGTGTCACACACCCTCTACGTTTGTCGACCTTTAGTGATGGCGGGTTTTTGAGCATTGAGACCTACAGTTACCGTGAGAAAATCAACTGAAAGAGAAAGGAAGGAAATGATGAAGGGAGAAGCAAAGTAAGCACCCATTGGCATGACAAGAAAAGCTTGCGAACATGTACTCCAATCCCGTCACAACACTCGTTTTATACTCCCATCACGCTGACACACACTTCAGCGATCGGGTTATCACACACACACACACACACACACAGCATCTGGCAGAAAGTTTGCTTCGACATCTTTGAGCAAAAGAAACAGAAAAGGCGAGGCCAGCCCGAGTTGCTTTTCATGACCCCCTCGCCCCAGTGGGGCCCACGGGTTCCTAAGAGCTCCTCCGACTGCGTGGACATGGAGAGGTTGGATCTTCATGGTGTAACAGAACCCCGTGGACCCCTCATCACAATTCAGGCGGTGGAGAAAGGGAGAGCATGAAATATGTATGGCTCAGTTGTTGATGCTGCACAGAAACCCTGAGACATATCAAACAGCCAGAGTCCCACTGTCAAACAAATGTGTAGCGATATGGACCCATGCCTCTGGTGGCAGATGTACCCACTGCTGCGAACATGGAGATGTGCCGACTGCTGAATCTGATGTGAACGCGAAGACATTTCTGTACACAACGCAGCCTTCATACTGTGTTTATCTTACTGCTCTCATACCTAAATTCTACACTCGGTACTCCTTATGTCACATTGTCATTTATTACAATTTTTATTCTTACGTTTCTGCTGCTGCATTGCACATTTACAGCATTTACTGCTGTAATTATAATGTACATTTCAAGCACTTCTACTGAATGGTACAAGAAACTCAAAATGGTGACTTGCAAGTAAATAGAGGAGGCATTAATTGTGTTGGTGGTCTTATCAGCTGATTGATGTGCCATTAATGACTGATTATACTTGCTTTTATAGAGTTGTTTTTGGATTTGTATTGTCTTCATTTCCAGGTTCAGATGCTGGGTTTAAAAAAAAAGTGTTTTATCACAGATAAAAGAAAACGGGTCCAAAAAGGGCGTCATATTTGATGTGTAATTGACGGTAATTAGTCTAGCTGGTACTGAGAGGATGCCGACCTCGGGGAGGGGTTAAAAAATGCAGGAACTTTTCTGGAGAAACTTTCCAAGTACGGACAAAGAGGGATAGAGAATAGAGAATGTTTCCAGTCCGACACTTACAGCAAAGGGGTGCGTTTCTTTCATAATTATTTGACAAATGGCTCCACAACACCTCAAGTTTTGCCTAATTTGTACAACCATCAATTCAATTTGAAGTGAAATGAAATAAAAGGGAAAATAGTTTTATCTAATCCCTCTAGAAATGTCTCTGCAGTCCATACAGGCATCTAACATTTAATAAAGGAAAGAGCTACACTTTTTGCTTTATTAAAACATCTTAGTTTAGATAAAAGAAGTTGCCGAAAAATACAAAAATCAATGTGTAAAAGCCTTTGATGAATGTGCAGACGCAATCAAATTGACAAGAGGAATTTGATTTTGACATTGCAGGTGCTTCTTTCATCACGGTAAAACCACGGAGCCATTCGTCAGAGTTGGCAGCAGTTTGTCAAACTGAAGGTTGGCATGCGTGAGAAAAAACAAAAACACGAAGCACCACGGTGCGATTCAGAACACAATCTTTGTCTATTCACATGAAATTATCCTCTCCCACTCCATTGATTACTTTGTGTGAGAGTTCTGACCGAATCCATCTTTCTGTTCAAACAGAACAGATTCTACCGCTCACCGCCACGGAGCGGGAGAGGAAGCAAGCAACCCCGCTAGTTTGAGTCAATGACAAACTTCAGTCTTAATCAAAATACATCTCACGCACACACACACCCACACACACACGCACACGCAGACATCTCAGCTGGCATCTCTCAGCTCAGAGTTTGAGTATTGGGTCCGAGGCCAGGCGGCTCGTTGGGATTCAGCAGGGCGACTCTTATCTAAGAGAGATTGCTGATAGACACCTTGGCTTTGGTAGAAAACATTTCAGATTGTCATAAGTCACGGGGCCAGATGCACATCAGATGTAGAACTTGCTCTTTTATTGTTTACCTGACAAAATAATCAAAGTCTCTTCTTAATTAGAGGGAACGGTTCAAAACACATTAATATAATATTTTCCATAAAGCAACCTTAAAAAAAAACAGGTCACATCTGTGGAGTACACATACTGTATATTTCTATACACAATATGTAATTAGTTCTGAGTTTGTCATTCTTTAATATTTTGGTTGACTGGAGTCTTTGACCCAAACAGCCACAAGATGTTGCATTTCTGTCAAACTTCGGTAAAAATATCTACAGTCCGTCCCAAGCAGCGAGAACAACTGTCGGCGACAGCTTTCGACACTAAAGCTTCTTTACTAGCGCACATCATGATGAAAGTTACACTTCTTTGGAGTTAAAATGCACTTTTAAATATTCGAGACACACAAGCTCTGCATGTAGGATGCGTTTGCTCTTCACATCAGCTATTTAAAGTGAGATAGAACACATGTCATCAGCGGACATGAGCATTCAGTGTGTGTGATGTTCAAAGTATTTCAGTGAAGAAAAAAAACATACTTATGTCTGAGCGTGTGTTTCATACTTATCAGTTTGTGTTTGCTCAGTGAGGAGACCATTACATCTGATCGGCTGCTTTTAGCTGCGCAGCATGTGGTGGAGATCCATTCTGAACGTGTCGGAGGCAGTTTCATAAAGTGGTGAATTACAACAATCTCCAGAGATAATTTGGGATACTGATTACCAAGATGTACTCCTTTCACGTGGAAGGCAGACGTACCACGGGGGGCAAAGTGCAGTAATTTGTGCCTTAACAGAGGAATATCTTTCATGTTGAGATGGATTTACACCGGCTGATAAAGGAGTTGGAAATATAACCTTACTGTTGGATTGCCACTGGAACCACAAGACCACCTTTCTACTCAGAAAGAGTTATCAGTAGTGGAAGCTACACAGCACCTCCTCTGTGTAGGAGCATACAAAAAGGACAGAGAATGGAAGCACAATCATTTCTGGAGGAATTCTTAATAATAAAATGTAGTTGCGGTACAATAAATGTAGTTTGCAACCAACAAAACAAACATGTGCAGTACATACAAATGCATTACATGAATGGATGGTTACCAGCCGGTTGTAGTCAAGTAAAAACCTCCGGTTCTGAAAAGTGAAGCAAATGCAGAAGTGCCTTAAAGCTGCATTCTCTCTACTGACCATCAGGGGGCGACTCCTCTGGTTGTATAGAAGTCTATGAGAAAATGACTCTACTTCTCTCTTGATTTATTACCTCAGTAAACATTGTAAACATGAGTTTATGGTCTCAATCTCTACTTTCAAGTCTTCTTCAATACAGCATGATGTTCATTTAGTACATTATGGTCCATTTAGAGTCAAACAGACCATAAAGCAGAGTATGCTTTAGGGCGGGGCTACACCACAAGGTTAGTGGTCACAGTGTGTTTTCAGTTCATGAAACTAAACTAACATTTTGGTCGCCTAAAAATGTCTTACTCCGTGTTTTTTCTTAGCTCCACCGTCTTGTTTCACTTCCGGTTCCAAAAAGCCAAGATGGCTTCATCTGGATTAAACTAACCGTGGCTAGAGATTCAAACTCAAAAAGTCTTAGCAGAGTTTGGTCGATTAATTGGCCAGGCCAATATATCCGGCAGTATTAGCTTATTGCATAGGTCAATATCTAAATTTGTATCGGCATATATGTGAGCTGATTAATAACATGGAATTGTGCAGAAATAAATGCCAGACATATTTTTTTTGTTTATTCATGGAATGGGTTGTGTAAAGATAGTAATTACTAGCTTTTTCAACTCAAATATCAATAAGTATGAGCCTCAAAAATCCTGTTTGGGTCGGGCTATAATTCCTAGTCGGAATACATAAAGTATAAAGTGCTTCGTTTGTGCAAACAAAGAACACAGCCGGGTGGCAGAAATTGTAGTAGTTGTTGGTGGGAAGCCGGTGAGGGACAGTGTCCTTGTTGTTAGCCAGTCAAAAAGCTCTGTTGGGAGCCGCCGAACCAATTAGTCTACAAATTATATACATGCTCAACACTTCAGCCTTTCCTTATGTACCACAACCATGTGGTTGTTTACCTTCTAAAAATAGCACTATCTTACTTTATGCAGTAGTACGTTGTAGTAGTACATTGTAGCAGTACATTGTAGCAGTACATTGTAGTGGCGCATTTACACAATGACATCATTAGGTAAATGTTTGTAGGACTTAAGCATGTTTGGGGATTTATATTCATGCAGCTGCATTGAGTACAGCATTGTCCCCAACGTGCAGTGGGTAAATCACCAAAACGTGTGGCTGTTTGGTATTTTGGTGACTGGTTGTCCATCACAGTGGATGGGAGAGTCACCAGCAATCCAGCAGCACACTGAAATTTGTGTCACGACTCCTATACAAGTCAACAGTGCACTGCGCACGGTGGAGAGGGTGTTTCTTTAAAAGGGAATGAAAGGAGCCAATATGATTGGTCCTATCGTCTCTACTAACCCAATGATAATGTCCTCCAGCCTGCACTACAACAAGAATACACATTTGGTGCACCAGCATTCCATCTGTGCGCTGCCACTGTACACATAGCTGCCATACCTTACTGTGCATACTTCTACAGCCCTAAGTAGTGTCTGCAGGTATTCTCCAGTTTCCATACAACCCTTCCAGCAATATGTTAGAAGAGTTTGTTTATAGCCTGTGAGGCGAAAACCCCGGGCAAAAAAGTCCGGGAAGCACTCGCGGCTGCTTGTTAAAAGGGGCCCGTGGAGTTTTCTTGTATAAAGACAAAAGCTTCTCCACAGGGAACCTTTCAGCTACACTCAAACCAAAATCTGCCAAGACAACTCAGATGACCATATCAGTATTTTGTAGCAGCTCCTCTCTTATCCGGACCTTGGTGGCTGGATAAGGAGGACAACGATGAGACGGATCTTAGTGACAAACTGCACCTGAACAATAAAAATGAGGGGGATAAATATAGCGTTCCTCCCCAGTAGTAAATTACGCCCTAGCATGAGTGTACTTTGTAACCCTTTGATTGTGACCTCCAGTTAGTGACCATGATGCATTGCAACTGCTGACACATCAATCTTATTCCAAAATAAATGTTTTTCTTACTAAAAAGGCTTCCAGGTTTGCCTTCTCTCTCTCTCTCCCCTCATGTCTTGTCAAACCTCTTCTGTCCTTTTCGACTAAAGGCAAAAAAGGCCACAAGAAAAACAAACAAAAAAAACTTGTTGTATGATATATTTCGGGGTAGATATTACTATAATGTATTCCATGATTCTCTGTCAGAAACATTAATGCTGGTCCAAAATGATGGAATCAGTATTCCACACACAAAGAAAGGAGTGTAGATTGACTGTAAGTGGGTTTACCTTCCACTACGCTCCTGTGAAGGAGGAACACATAACCATTCAGTTCAGGACATACGAGGTTTCCACAGGACACACAGCAATATTCATTATCCAATATAATTGATTCAGAAAAAGAATGAATGCCTGATTCAGACTGAGACAAGTGCTGCATGAACAGCACCGAAAGCCCTGGGAAGTCAAATGCCCTCCCCTACAGAGAGTGTGTGCCCCCTCCCCTCTCCTTCCTCCTCTTCAGACGTAATTAAACAAAGGCAGAAGAATGGAGCGTCTCGGCCCTTATTGCGTTCTGCGGGGATAATTAGACGTGGGAATAAACTAGGAGGACTGATACAGCTCAGTTAGCAAACAAAAGCATGGAGGGAGGATACGGGGAGGTCTCGGGCTGCTGCCTATTTAATATTTATAATTCTATTGAAATGGATTTGGCTCCCCCCTCCCTCCCTCCCTCCCTCCCTCCCCGAGGCTCTGTTACAGTACAGTCAGTCCCACTCACTCTTTTACTAAAAGGTGCTGTGGTGGGTTTGGCCTGTAGGGGGCAATTTAGTAGCATGACACCATGCTTGTACTAAAAGGGTGTGCGTGTGTGTGTGTGTGTGTGTGTGTGTGTGTATGAGATAGTGGAAGCTTCTATGTTCAATTCAAAAATCTATTCAGTTCAAGTGATTTCCTGAAAAAAATCCAGATAGGAGGAGGTCGGCACGCGGAGCCTAACAAGGAATAATTAAAGATGAATGGTTTCTCATCAACAAATTAATTTCCGCCTCAATTTACATATGGGAGTGCAAGTGAATTTACTGGTGTGTGTGTGTGCGCGCGTCTTCTCTCCAATGGCGTGGTGAGGATTAGTGACGGTGTTTTTATTTAGTATCTCAGCTAAAAGGCCGGTGCATAAACCGAGCGCCCCGGATCCCGATCACACGTACTGAACCCTGGAGATGCAGCGGGTTGCAGCGGCTCGGTTCGTGCGTGTGTTTGCTCCGATAAAGGAGAAACATGGATGGCACAGCTGCAGCAACAAAGAAGTAAAGTAGGCGAACACATCTTACCGGCACACTGGGGAGCTTCTTCTAATTTCTTCTTTTTTTTTTGCTCGCGTGCTCATGTGTGTGTGTGGTAAAATACGAACAAACAGAATTATGTTTACCTATGAAACAAGCCCTCAGTGCAGGAGCTCGCCAAGACATGTTAATCCAGATGTTGCGCTTCCACATGCCTGCTGAATTAGCTGCCCTCCAGAGTGCTGATAGGAGGGAAACCTTTCTGCACAGGTCGGAGCACAGTTCTCTCTGTTTTATCATCATATTGCATGCATCCGTTTGTCTTCTTCTTCTTTTTACCCCAAGATTATGTTCAGCGCTACACAAACAACAGAGGAGGTCATTTCTCACTTCAACTCTTTCAAGAAATCTCGCGGCTCACTTGACAAGTTGTGAGGAGTGGAAAACCGCGCCACCCGCACGGCGCTGATTCGTAACGATTTAACAACAACAGAGATGAAACCGGAACGTCACCCGGGTTGTAGAATCCCTGTCAGGCTGGAAACGTTTCAAGCGTTTCTATAAAGCAGTGTTGACTTTATTATGTATCTCTATCAGCTGTAAACACCAGCTACGGTTAGCAGGATTTAATAACTGCAATGCTGATATCTATAAAGACCGACTTTAATGTAGCAACACAGTGGTCGCTGGTTCTTTTTTCCTAATTGAGACAACGTATAATTACTGCCTGTGATTACTTGGAATAACGAATATGAGAGTATTGGAACTAAACAAAGGACTATCGACCTTTTTTCATCGACATTTTGACTTTTCAGAGGTATAACTGGCATTAACAATATATCTGTTGCCGATTTTCAGCTGTGTATAATTGCAATGTGGAGGGTATGTGCATATGAACGGTGTTTGGCTTCCCTCCTATTTGCTGGTTAGTGTGGTGGGAGGTCGAACGTTGTTTATTTGTATATAGAGTCTTTTTCCAGCGGACGTCATCAAAAGTATTCCTGTAAATCCAACAGAAGTGGGCGTTTGGCCCCAGCCGCCCAGATGAGTGAGGCGGCTTTTAAACATTGAATTAAAACTGTTACCGGCATCAAAATGTTCGGTTGTCGGGATCAAAGTTTCAACAGCGGACTCAACTTCTACAGAATTCCAACAAGATCACGGACGTCTCAGAGCAACAGGTGTTTCAGTTTCACCAGTGACCGTGTTAACTGGTGACTTTAAGCCGAATGCGTCCTTGGTTGCTCGTAGTATCGTTCCTAAATGGTTGGCATAGATAATAAACACAGATATGTGCGTATCTAAAGTCGATTGAAGGCTGTTTTGAGCACACCGACATGTTCTGGTGGTGTTCACAAGAGCTGCCGTCACTACGAGCAACCACGGACGCAGACAGCCGAGGGTCACCAGTCAACAAGTGGCTTCAGTTGTCAAACTGCGTTACGTACGTCATCATTGTTTTCAAAAAGAGATTCATGGGACAAACTCACATCTGTGATGATTTTAATAAAAAATCTACATAATCATAAAAATGTTCCTAAATCATCAATCTGTCTCCTCTATTAAACCTGAATTATGACTAACTGGCAACTGTCTCCCTGTTTCCCTTTTTAAAACCAGCTCTAATTAACATGCTCAGCTGTGTTACCTTAAAACATAGAATTAAATTCTGGTGGGGAAAATCCAGATTGGATTCGACTGACATATTAATACATATACAGGGATGATGGTGGAAATGCAGGTGATACATGCAGCCATATGTTCTGTATCTTTAGATATATATATTTCTGCTTCCCTACACACAAAACATCATGCTTTATCGGTGAATACATTTGAATACATTTGTTGAATATGTGTTTTCAAAGTGAAGCGTTACCTCCTCGGTTCCATCTGCTACATAAGCACACACCTGACACACACACTCATCCAGGTGTTATCTTACAATGCAGCATGGGACGGGATAAAACTGTGTGTGTGTGTGTGTGTGTGTGTGTGTGTGTGCACGGTACACACAGTCCCCAGAGGAGAAAGCTAATTCTTCCATTTTATTCAATAATGCAGGAGAGAGATTTTCCCCCCGATTTTTTGTGGAAACAGGAAACTAACGACTTTGCAGCACAGACAAAAAAAACCCCAGAACAATTATTGTTTGAAGGGGAACAACGCCCAATCGTCAAAATTCATACTTGCCGATAGTATCTTCATAAACATGAACAAATCTCTCCCAAATCCAAAAACTAGTCATTTATAACACTACCATAATGTATAATATTTTAACAGTTTATTGTCGCAACTATTGTTGTTACTAAGTATTTGTTAATGATTTGTAAACCATTAAGAATTAGATTGTTTAACATTATTTATATAGAAAATATGTTTTCTGGTCCATCGTGCTCTGTAATGCAACATAGATGTTTTATACAAGATTTCTTAAAGTTTTTAAATGAATTTGGTAATAATTAGCAAACACTTAATATTGTTTATAAAATGTTAACAATAAACTGTTCATAAATAGTTTTTTAATGTAATCAGTAGATGTTACCGTCTCTTATCAGCTGTATAATATAACTTATATTCATGTTTTTGATTCTAATATAACTCATATTAAACACACGTATGGTAACATAATTAATAATAAACTAGAACATAACTAATAAATAGTAAACATGACCAATTATGATTTCATAGTTTGTTTGAAGTGAAATAACTATGAACACTGTTTGCTCTTTGTTGATGAGGTTTAGTAAAGAACCAGCAGACATTCTGTGGGTCGTCCATCCATCGTCTATGGAGCACCCCCACACGTCATACCTGATCACATCGCACCTTTGAGACTTCCCTCTTCCTTTGACAAAGAGCAGCTCATGTTCACAAATATTGATCCAACTTTCCCAGCCCATGGTGTTCCCCTCTAAATCAAGTTTTTAAATAAAGGACGACACCATCTCTCCTCTACTTTGAAAGAGAGACCAATGAGTGAAGAGCAACGGGGGAGGTAGGAAGGGCCGACAGCAACCACACACACACACACACACACGCACACGCTCACAGACAGCTGCAGACACACACATCATCATAATCTATCTCATCGTATTTCCATGTGACTCATCCATTATACTGTAACTTCAGCAGTTTTTCATCCGTGACCATCTCGATCTTCAGCAACAAAAAAACACAGCTGGAGCGTGAAGCCTTTGCCATATGAGCGGTAATTAGAATACTTAAAGAGCCAATCTGCAATCCTGAACTTACTTAACACGTGAGCAGAAAGGGGTTTTGTTCTCAGTTTAATTAGCAGGCCTGCTCGAACAAAGCTGCAGTTTGAAACAGTTCAACACGAGTTTTGGACCTTTTCAAACCCGCTGGCAGGTTTGAAAAGCCGGTTTTCTTCAACAAAAGTTGACAATATTACTCCATTTTTCATAGCCGGAAGCTGTAAATACACACATGATATTCTGACTTTCAACTTTCCGACGGTTCTTGATCACATCATGTGTGCGACGAACACTTCCGTTAGTAAAAAACAACCAAAGCAAAGCTTACAATTGAGATATTTTGATTAAAATCCCTTTATTCCACTTTGTCTCACTTTCAATTTCACCAAAAATAAACCGTTGGCACAAACCAGATCGTAAAAAAACTTGAACTTCTGCGCTCCTAAAAGCAACTGAAGCCACAAATGCCCGAGTCCAACAAAACTTCCTGTGAGTTCCAATAATCACACTACCACACTATTAAGTAGCCAGAAACAGATTTAGCAGATTTAGTGTGTCAAACAGCAGGTTGTCCTACTGCATCCAGTCCCATTTTGCAGTATTCAATCCAGCATGCTTCTCTGACTATTCTGACCCACAATCCTCTGCGCAGCGGGTATATGAGCAAGAGGGTCAGAGTTCAAGGCGCCATGTTATGAAGTAGTGTTACAACTGTATGTGTTCCCTGCACTGTTGTACCTTTTCCCTCTCTAGGAGCTCCGCCTAGGTGAGCTGCATTGCTCAGCCAGGTGCACCTGGCCTGGGAAGGAAGGGCTTATAGAGGGGGCCTCTGGTGGTCTTGTTGCTTCTCAGCATAGAGTTTTGTATTGTCTTGTTTTCATGTTCATAACTCCCGTGGGTTTGCTGGTTTTAAAAGGTGTTTGGTGTGGTTGATTTGGGTCAGTGTTGGGGCGTAACTGCAGTATGTCCCAATGAAATGCTCAATGCATGAAACGTATGTACTATGTAAGGGCAGCTGCAGTATTTACTGGTGAAAAAGTTTGTGATTTGGACACATTGTTGCTGTTCACATGGAGCAGAAAGGAGACGCCAAGAGAGGTTTTCAAAATGTAAAGGTTCAATATGTTTAGCACCTGGAGCCTCAATTCATTCTCCAAATATTAGTAACGCCTGAAAAATGTTGGATGTATAGATTCCATTGTTTTCCCATTTTTGTAAAAGATATTATCAAAGATCTATGGCATTATAAACTGTGTTGTACTGCAGAACAGAAATTTGTGAGTTGTCTCTACTTCCACAGACGTGCAGTGAGAAACGGCTGGTTGGTGAAGAAAAGTCTGCTGTTGATTCTTGGTGGCTAAAAGGTGAAGTAGATGGTAAGAAATGGAAGTAAAGAGCAGTTGATTGTCATGCTTACACACTCACGATAACAACATTAACATGCTTTATATTTTTTATTATTGCCACATTAGTTTAGCGTGTTTGCTCTAAAGATGTCCCTTAAGAATTTAGATGACCACTGATTGGTTCCATCCATTTTTCCCGCTCCCAGCACCACCCTTTGTGTCGCTGCGGTGCTGTCCAGTCCTGCTTTTCGGCCCTTATTCCAACTGAATATTTATTAACAGCATTATTAATAGACCGACATTCATACCAAAATACTATGTATCATGATTTATTGGTGAAAACCAAGCAATCCTATGTCAAATCAGATATTCAGCAGCACCCCCATGATCCTTTGTTTCAGAACCACATTTTCCGCCACTGCGACGATTCAACTGTGAGAATTGCAGTCACACGTATGTACACATGCATTGTACACAAAGTACAGTTGAGGTTGATGGAATGCAGTCATAAACCAAGTTATCAGACAAATGGAAATGTTGACCTGATGTTGGTTCAACACAGTCTCCATAGTCTGTAGCATGGCTAATAAGAATACTCATCAAAGAATGACTGAGCAGTGATTGAACGCCACTACACAATGCAAATCAAAGGTTTGCTCATTAGGAGCTCAGTTCATGTCCAGGTTTAATGACCACACAGCCAGAACTCTGATCACCTTTTGTTCTCACCTCATCCGGCACGCCTCCTCTGCGCTAGTAGAGTCTCAACTGAACACAAGCTCATTAAATGTGCCACAGCTTTCCTTTACTAACCCTTCACATATCTACACTTTGTCTTTTTAGCTGGCTCAGATTCTCCACACATAAATGCTCCTCAGAAATCCCACAAATCTCTGCAAATACAGCACATTTGCACTAAACCTTTTTACATCTGCTTGTTACCCAGGCTGTTGGTGCGAGCCTTTCTTCAAAGCAAGATGCACTCATTAATATCAGGTGTGTCCGTAGGCTGACATGCAGAATCAATGCCTTCGCTCGATATCTTGACATCGTCTTCACATATTCGAACTGACAAACTTGACCAGTGCTTTCATCTGACCTGAGGTCCGACACCAGCTGACTTTTAAAAGCATCCAGAATGAACTCTTCACACTTTGGGTTTGAAAATGAATTGGAATAAAGTGACAGATCGGAGCGTAAGCACAGGGCCAGACTAGATGGGCTGGATGGCAGTAAGCTGGGCCCTGACTTGGCAATATTTTCAACTATGACACACAACAAAGTATGCTGATTATGAAAAAAGGCTGCAAAAATCAAATTATTTCATGCAAAATGGATTGAAAAGCCTGTGATACATTTAAAATGTGACAGTTGATGAATCAGCCCAAAGAAAATGTCTGCCTATGCAAAACCTCACAAGGAAACAATAATTGTATCAGGTCTCAGTATTTCCACTAGATGCTTCCAGAACAGTTTTTTTCTTGTTTTCACAACCTGTTCTCACTCCCAACTCGTCTAATACGGCGCCTGATACGACACATCCCTTTAGCGTCTGTATCTGAAACTTTTTTTAGCCTAACCCTAACCAAGTATTTTTGTTGCCTAAATCTAACAGAGTGCTATTGCTGCCTAAGCCTAACCAAGTAAGCATAAATACTAAGTAAACCTACGTTTGAAGTTTGTTTTGAAAATGTACTGTATGCATGTAACAAGCAGAAAGTCTGTTTCCTGTGACGAAGGAAGTTTATTTTGAAAAGACATTCCATTCCTGACTCGTCCTAAACTGCCTCTACAGGGGTACCTAGAGAGTCATAGTGTGCAGCACAGGGGAATGAGAATGAGTTGGTTCATCAGTAAACAGGCCCACTGGTAAACCACCTTGTTCAAACACATTTTGACCGTCATGTTTACACACACTCAGTCCACAGGACTCGGACCAGCCAGAAGCAGGCTTCTCCTGGCATCCTTTCCTGCCAAGCAATGCCTCCAATCTACATGCAGAACGTGGAACACGGTCAAATTAATTCCGGTTGCCAATTTGTCTGCATTTCAGCGAGCATGTGAGGTCTTCTGTCTAATCACTGCAGGGTTTAAAACATCAAGTGAGGGATGTGTTGAACAGCAGGGTCATGTTCCTCGTTCATGCTTGCGTTCTGAGAGGGACAAAGAACACAGAATACTAAAACCTACTAACCTCAGCTACATGCTACATGCTAATTCTCTTACGTGTTCCAGAGAACCACTGGAGACCGCAGACAACAGCCTCTTTCATCATTCACCTCCATCAATTCAAAATGGGCCCGAAGCCCGAACACCATGCAGGAAATATGTTTTTCCATTATATGGCAATTTGAAATACATAAATCATACCGCGTGGCTTGTTGGAGTGACGAGACATTTCAATCCCCGCCGTGTAAACATTCCCAGAGTTCGCTGCCAGATCATGTTCAACAATAAATAATCAGATGAATTTCTATCCGGCTCGATGTTTATCTATCTGGGGAATGTTAAAATATCAAAGTGTTTGCAAAGCCTTCTTGTTGTCTGATGTGCCTCTCTGTCAACATTTATGTGTATAATATATTGTACAGGGTTCCCATGCTTTATGCGCTGTATTTATATCTGTAGTACTGTGTTATTTGTCAAGCTTTATTTTTGTTTTTGTTCTATATTTATTGGAATTCACGGACATTTGAAAGAAGGAAATGAGATACAAATCAAATATAGTGAGTCTTTGAGAGTACACACACTGACTACGTTCAGTCTACTTTGTTTTCAAATGGCATATCTCTTTTGTGTGAAGTGAAAATGACACTAAAGTGATGTCACAGTGTTTATCAGCTATCTGCCGGCTTGCCTTGTGAAATCCACTTCCCAATTATTTGTCACTTGGCATAATGTTTGTGGAACAAAGGGTGTGAAAAGAGGAACTACTTTATTGATCCTGTTGGGGAAATTCTTTTTTTTAAACCCCTTGTTATTTTCAGTTATTCACACACGCATGCACGCACGCACGCACACACACACACACACACACACACACACACACACACACACACTTCATTTTTAGTATAATTCATGCATCCCTATACATGCAAGGGAATGCACAAGGGTCATTTTGAGTTGAGCAGGGCTGTGTTATCACGTTATCATTAGTTGTGGATTGAACATTGCACTTGTAACATGAAGAACGTCTTATCTAAAAGTGACATAGTGTTGCGTTATTAATCCTCGTGTAATGAAAGGAGAACAGCATGTGACTGTGTGTTGGTGGAGGGGGTTTGCCTTTGATATCTGAGCATCATTGCCATGAGAACCAAAAAAAGCAATCATATTACAAAGGTCCCCCTGTGTGCTGAAACACACGAATCCTACACACACATCATCTGCGACATCTCTCATGCCTGCACGCACACAAACACACACACACACACAGAGCTCGGTGATGTGCCTTGACTGCAAATTAAAAATGGACTCAAGTCAGGAAGCAGATTACAAAGCTGGCAGAGCCGCTGCTTTTTAGACATTTCATGGAGACACTGGGGACGGTGATGGATTTACCACTAAGATGTCCCAGCTGACTTTACAGATATGTCTCCAACTATCCTTGATATCTCTCTGTCTTTTTTTTAATTCCCTCACTCTTTCCTTCTTGCTATCTGTCTCTCTATGGGGAAGATATTTCTGTCACACACCCTCATTAAATCATAGACCAGCTACACTCTGTAAGTAAAGAAAATGTCTTCAAAGCACACACACATACACACACACACACACATACACACACACTGGTAAATGACGAGGAAGCTACCCGGCACAGTACAGGCAGTGCTTGCCTAATCCCTAGTTAATGAAAGCAAGAGAAGGCTGGGTCCAATGAATTGTTGCTGATGGCCAGCTTGTATAAATCCACTGTGAAATTAATGCTATTTATAAGGAAATGCCAATTCTACGATAAGACTGCTTCTCATTAAAATGCATCAAACACACACAACAACAACAACAGCAAAAGCTACAGTTAAATGGTGAATTTCTAAAGGAAAGAGGTGACAGTGTTGGAATGATCTGTTTCTAGATGTGATCGGGCAAAATGGAGAAAAAACACTCTGGATTTGTTTTCCTCTACTTATTAAGCAAACCTAGCTTTCTACTGTAATTACACACGTCTAAGAGAGAAAGACGGACAGACGGACAGAGAGGTTTATAGATGGGAAAGTAGTCATACATACTGCAGATGGCGCTCAGGGCAGCAGAGAGGCTACGTTACACAGGACGAGTAGTCTGTTCGCTCCTCAGAGTCGACATTTGGCTTGACTGATGGAACGGGGTGTGGTACTGTGGGGTTGGAGGTGGCAGCAGAGCAACAGACAGAAGGCCCTGTTTGATCCGCAGTGAACGGTGAAGTGCAGTGAGGGTGTCCGACTCCTCTTTTACTTAAACGGTGTGTATTCTGGGTGCAAAGTAGGACGTGAGAGGCAGAGGGGTTGTTTTTAGTCACTCAAGCAATTGAAGATGTGTTTGAGGCACAACATGAATTAAACCAATTAGAGCTTCATCTCCTTCTAAAAGCAGGTGTGCCTGCACCTGGTGCATTCCTATTTAAATAGTGGATTTGGCTAATTGGAGAAGGGAGCGGTTTTCTGCAGGGAAAATGTTTTTGGAAGGCTAAACGCCAACAAATATGGATCGAAGTAGAATATTTTCGTCAGAAAATGTTTCGATCACAGCAGTCGAAAACAATCCTACACACAAACATACAAAATTAAATGCTGATTTAAAGAGTATTCAGAGTATTTGGTAGTATTCGTGGAGACTTCACCATCAAAACGCCACCGTGTGCACCGTCCATGCACCAAAACACCACTCAGGGTTTCTATCATGACATATTTGTTCGAAAAACCATATGTAGGGGAAGCCTGTTAGTATGTGTGACAGATGATTCGGGGTTACAAATAAAACTGTATAATAAATAAAATACAAATAAAAACATTTCCAATATAAATTGGTTGAAAACACGTCATCAGAATGCAGGAAATGAAGCGTTTGACCCTCAAAACTCCCATTGGAGACCCGTCTCACCATCGGATATCTGGACCCTTTAACAGAGAACTGCTCCTCCATTAACTTCCAGGCTTTTGTTGGTCAATGGAACAATTGCTTTCTGCTGCTTCAAGTTAGCATTGTGCCAACAATGCACTCGACCACACATCATTTCGAGCCAAACACGCCCGTGGGCGCACAGATGGGCGCAAGTTAATTTGTTACTTACACAACGTGAGCGCTGGTCGAGAAAATGACTAAACTGCGTTGGTCTGAAACTAGCAGTGACAGTTGTGCTTCACAACGTGTAACAAGGGTGTAACAAGGGTCCCAAAGGGTTTCATCCATTAGTTCAGGCCACACAGCTTGGATTAAATAGTAATATGATATGATATGATGTGATTATTTGAAGCGGTATGTGTGTGTATATGTATAGACTACGCTGTGAATTACAGTCAGCGAGAGCTCCGAAGAATCTGAAGACATCCCGTACTGGTTTAGTCAGACTGAGGTTTTGCAGTTCACAGGTAAGGTACGAATGAAGCATTATTAGATATCATCATACTACAAGTTCAATACCTGCCTCTTGCTACAATTTTGAGCCATGACTTGAAGAGACGGATGTGTTTTCACTGATGTCGTCTGATTAGACTTCCTCTTTGCACAGACTTTGTTTAATTGACCTCTCCCTCACTCTCTTGGGACAACTTAGACCTTTGGCGCTTTTATAGGTACATTAAGTTTGACGGGCTCACATATTTGCCGGCTTCGATCCACTGGACTTAACCCTGAGTAGAGGTCTTATAAACCAGAGGAAGTAAAGACACCAGTTGGTTTGCAGGGCATTTCATGTGGTGTTTGAGTCTAGTGCTATCTATGTCGCTCACATCTATGTCGCTCACATACAACAGCCTGGTCATTGAAAAATTACGTATTTTCTCCCAGATTACGTAAGTATTAAGCATCATTTTTTAATCAAAGCCGGAGGAAGTCCACGTACAGAGGAGGTCGTGGTGGATTTTCTCATAGACTTCTATACAATCAGAGGAGTCTCCCCCTGATGGCCAGGAGAGAGAATGCAGCTTTAAGGCCCTTCAGTCTTAGGTTGTGTCCGTTCTGAGCTACTGTAGAAACATGTCGGTGCAACACAGCCAACCCACTCACTATGTAGATATGAAGGACTCATTATTAGCAAAACAAGTAATTATACACCGATGAAAACATAGTTATATATTTCATCTCTGCCAATAGAGTTCCCATAATGCTACACAAACCTTTTGTGAAATATTTGACTCCACTGTTTCCATCATATTTCAATTTCATCAAACTAAATTGCACTAAAATGTGTCATAGAAAGTTCAATGTTCCACCCTCTTCAGAAAAAGTACCAACACAGCTCAGCTCTACAGGCAGGAAGCTTCTTCTGCATCTCCGCTGTCTGATCCGTCATGAGAGCAGAAAAAGAGAGAGAAAGGAAGAACAGGCACAGAAAAGAGATGACAGAACAATTCAGGAGTGTGAAGAATGCAAGAGCTAGAACATTTAACGGAGAATTCCCCACAGGCAGGGTTTAAAGAGGAAGAGAAGACAGATTAGAAAAGGAAAAGAAAGGGAAGTAACACAAAAAGCTCACCCCTTGGAAAAGAAAAGATGGTAAACGGGTCAAAAATGCTCCTTTTCTGGTGCGAGCCAAACCAGGAATATTAAGAGAGCGAGAGAGAGAGAAGGTGGTGAAAGGAGGAAGAGCGGCCGCGATGCCAGGCCGGCTGCCTCCCCGCCTCCCCATCTCCTCAGCCAAGTAGAATAAAAATGTTTAGATTTCATCTGTGGGACGACCTTGACTGGCTGGATGGTGGAATTAAATTCCTGCGGAGGAGAGTGGATGTTGGAGTGGCTAGACTGAAACGGATCATGTGGGACATGATTAGAAAATTCTGAACAACACAAGAAGGGCTACGATACATAATGAATTGCCTCTACTTCAGCGAGAAGTGTGTTTCAGATAAGAGGTGAAGGTGAGGGGATGTCGGGCTTTGTTTCACCGGGTAATTTACTCCAGTTTAACAAAAGCAAAGATCTCAGACTGAAGAATACCAATTCTCCATGTTTGGTTGGAAATAAGAGCGCACCAAACGCAAACACTGCTGGTTTCTGAAAGGCAGATTCAAGAATTTTTTCATGGAGTTTAATTTAACAACTAAATCTTGCAGCATCGATCAGATCAATCGGAGATATTGAGCCAGATTCCCACTTTCCTCTTTGTATCCTCAATTGAAGTTTGCTGCAGCCGATTGGTGTCAAAAAAAAGAAGGTGTTCTTGACTGAACTCCATAGTGTGTAAAACATAGAACGTCTGCTTTTTCACTGCTCTGCATTGCGAGGAAGCTATTCTACATAACACAGAGCCATCGATGCAAAGCTGTTTGTCAAACGACTCAGTTAGAATGGATTGTTTGCAGTATGCCAGCTAATGCAGCGCCTTGTGTGGCTCGTGTGACTAATTGCTGGAAAGGATGTTGTCTCCTTCGTGTCTGGGGTAAACATATACATATATATATATATATATATATATATATATATCCTTTTATTCTAATGGCATAGTTGCATAACTATGCCTATGAGGGCATTGTACAAGAAGACAAGGAAAAAGTTTAGTTTTTTTATTTTTATTAAACGCTGGAAAAAAAAAACTTAGGGCAATTGATAATCAATTAATTAAAGTAATAATCAATAGATAAAACATTTTATAAATCTAGCTGAATCATATAGCTGTTTTGTCAGCAATAATATCTCTTAGAAATTAAGTTAGAAATTGTGTCAACAAAAGTGTCTAGTCGTTTGAAGATTCGAGCTGCTATTCTTCTGAGGATGGTCTCATTCTGAACGCTTCAGTGTGCAAGATAGAAGAGTATAAAGGGACTAACACAAATGTGAGTCATGTCCACAAATATAACAAATTGCACGTTTGAGTGACTTCATCTTCAAGAATCAAGACTAAAGATGAATGTAATCTTTTACTCACTGCTCCACTGATCTGAACGGAGCTCATATGTCTGTGCATTGTATTCATATGAGTATTACAGCTTAAGATATTATACGCAAGACTATTTATATGGGAGCTGTGGCGCTAAAATACTGCATTGCCACAGCAGCAGCAGAGAGTCCTTACCCAGCCTCTCTCTTCCCTCACAACCTAAACGGCCCGAGTTATCAAACACTGAGCTGACTCAGACTGACTATTTATTCCTTATGATATCTTTAAGGCTCCCACTTTTGATGAAATAAACCTGTCTAAAATGGCTGTTTTGCTGAGCAAGGTAAAATGTGTCACAGCTGTCTGGTAGGCAGCAGATTTGAAGGCAGCCTGCCCTTCAATGTCTGTCTGTGGGTGTGGACATATGTGCACGTCTGCGTGTGAAGACATCAGCATATGGGATAACTATCCATGCTTTTCCTCAGAGCTGTAGGTGGCTGTGAATACAACATCTGCACTACTGAAACCTCCAGGTACACAAAGTGAAACCAATGCTGAAAGGCCTTCTACCTGCACTCTCTCTCTCCCTCCTGGCCATCAGAGGGCGACTCCTCTGGTTGTATAGAAGTCTATGAGAAAATGACTCTACTTCTCTCCTGATTTATTACCTCAGTAAACATTGTAAACATGAGTTTATGGTCTCAATCTCTAGTTTCAAGTCTTCTTCAATACAGCATGATGTTCATTTAGTAAATGATGGTCCATTTAGACCAAAGAGGTTATGGTCTTGGATGAGTCTGTTTGTCAGCAGCATTAAGAAAAAAAAACCGGCCCGATTTTCATAAGACTTGGTGGAAGTGTGTCGCATGAGCCAAGTAACAACCAGAATCATCATTGTTTTTCACTTGGGGGAAACAACCTTGGTGAAGGTCTGAGCTCCCTTCTAGTTACATGCGAAATCTCATTTTCACATTTAATGAATGCAAATGTGTCCAAAATATGCTAAAAAAAATCAATCATTTCAGATTCTGATAATTGTATTGTTCTGTGCATTTATAGATAATATAAATATAAATATAATTCTATTTTGTTTTACTGTCCTATCTACGAGGACATGAGGAATGTACTCGTTAGTAAAATGACTTCCATCTATGTTGATTTCTTTTGGCTGGTTGAGGATGAAAAACTTGAGTTTGAAAGGAACCTTTTTCGTAGCAGATTTTATTTGCCAGGCCGGAGAGAGAGAGCAAGATGTATCGTTGAAGATCGAGCGGTGAAGTAATTCAATTCAATTTATTTTGTAGAGCCCAAAATCACAAATCACAAATTCTCCTCAGAGGGCTTTACGATCTGTACACATGTGACATCCTCTGTCCCGGGACCCTCACATCGGAACAGGAAAAACTCCCCCAACAAACCCCTTTAACGGGGAGAAAGTATCATTTTGTAATGGAATGAAAGTTAATGAAATGTGTGTCCACTGCAGCTGGATTTTGTCTTATAAACCCACGAGGGTTGGGAACGTTATGTGCATGCCACGAAAATAGCAATAAGATGAGGCATGTTTTTTGTGGGAGTCAGCCGAACACTAATTAACAAACGCAGCGCCACAGCCTGCATGTGTTTCCTTCATCTAAACTTGTGATTCACACACTGTGATTTTCAGTTGTTTTTTTTGTTTTTTTTTTCAATTCACGATGACGCTAACCAAGCAAGATGTGATTTTCTGTACAAAAATATGCCTCAAAGTCAACTCATAAACACGGAGAAGCAGATCATTAGCATGAATATACACGATGTCACCGTAGGGCACGACACACCGTGCAAAACATGATGATGAGAAATGGTTGTTTCGTAGGTAATAGAGCGTCCTGCCTCAGGTGCATCTTATGTTACAGAAACACAACGTTTCTATAACTGTATGTGTCAGAGCAGTGGGTTCTCTCAGGTGACAGAAAACGTGACTATTCTGTCAGTATGTAGGTTTTTTATTTGAGTGTTTTCTGTAGCTCTGATGAAGTGTGTCATCATATTGTGTGAATATAATCAGCTTGTTGTTTAACATTGGAAGGATCGTATACCAGCCTTCCAAAGAAGTTCAAGAAAGACTCCAACTGTGAAGTCTACATTATGTAGAGAAGCACGTCGTCTCTTCAGGTTTCTGTCATTAGCAGCAGCGGCAGCGTGTCTTCCCTCCAGATAACCCCGCTGTAATGTGATTTCTGTAAATCCCCGCCACCTGTAAACCGATGCACTTTTGGCTCCCGTCGGTTCTGGTGAGGCCGCTTGTCTGTCGATGTGCTGACGGGGCACAACGTCAACCAGATTTTGTGGCAGAGCAGCCGGACAATCTGTTTCTCATCTCCAATTTTAAACTTCCGCTGCTGGAGCGGTTCCACTTCGTTAGACTTGACGAGTTGGATGAGATTGTTGGATTTTGTCTTTCTGCTGCAGAATCACACACACACTCACACACTCACACACACACACACACTCACACACTCACACACACACACACACTCACACACACACACACACACTCACACACACACACACACACACACACTCACACACACACACACACACACACACACACACACACACACACACACACTTTCTCACGACTGCAATGCTCACACTCTTACCAGCACACGCTTGATGCACTGGATGAGCAAAAAAGAGATTCTCGCGTGGAAGTGGAGACGTTTATAAAAAGAGGTTTTGAGAGCAGGGACATCTGCTCTGTGTCTGTCTGTCATTGTGTGGCAAGTGGAGGACGTTTATCGTCCTGTCTCCACCTTCTGGAGAGGCAGGTGACGTCTCCGCTGACACCGTATCACCGTATCACCGCTGCTCCACCTCCAACATATCCTCCTCCTTGTCACATACCCATTCTTTACTCTTTTTTTATCTGCTCCTCTCACCTCCTCCAGCTCTGTCGATCTTCTGTCTCATGACTTGGGTCTATTTTTCCTCACCTCTCTCCCCTCTCTGTTTCTCTCCCTGAAGGCTGGACTGGACTCATGCTTAACTGTCACTCCTTGACCTCATCTGTCTCTCACATTTACAGTAAGTTTGTCGGGTGAGGAAGAAAAAGACCAAAACACATTGGTGTCATTGAGTCACACTGGTAAGATTTGCTCTGTGTTATATTTGCTTGTAATGATGGGCCGGGATGTGTAAATCACTGACAATAAAGTCAAATAATCAACATTATGTCAATGTGAAATTTCCTAACTTTACTTATTGATGAACCTCTGTGCGATGCTGTCACGCGTTTTCGACTCTTTTCCACTGATCAACCCTACGTTGGAGGTGTCATGGTGGCCGTCCTGTGTGGCTGGTAGGATCGCTCATTGCTTCAGTACCCACTTCCTCTTTCCTTTTTTATTTCTAACATCCTGGAGCCAGACCTTCTCCTTGTAAGCTGACGAAGGTTTGGTTTGAAAAACCACATAAAAAAATAAAATAAATAAATAAAAATAGGAAGAAAATCCTGATGCAGCTATTTGAATGTTTGTGATTTAGAGAATCTCGCTCCCAGCTAAAAAAACAACAACAACCTCACCATGTCTCCGTTCCTTTAAAACATGAACCATGTTGAGGGAAAGCTATTGACCCAACATTCTATGAAAAGTATATCTATGACAATTGGGGATCTAGCATGACTTAAGAATCAGCCTCTGGGGACCAAGAACGAGTGGTGAACGTGTCGTATGTTTATTCTGGACTGCATAGCCTCAGGATAAAGGCTCGCATTATGACATTTGGTCAGAAAACATTTCACGTTTTCTGAGCGTTGTTTCGTCCTTGACATGGAAACAGTGTGAGCACTTGAAGGGCATTCAGCAAACAGGGTTAGAAGACAGTATCTGGTCAGATATCCGTTTCATAGTCAGGGGACGAGGTCTACACAGCTGGGGCAGAGATGTTATCATAGTGGGGTGGCCTGCTAAAGTGTGTCTTCTTCTATTTCATCTGGAAGTGGCCATGTCGTGAGTTCTTTCTATGGCTTCAGGATGAGTCGAATAGTAACACTCATTTATTAGCAGTCTATTAACATTTAATGAATAGCAAACCTGAATCAAGTGTCATTGAAGGTTCAAACCAGTTGCTTAAAAAACTGTTGCCATTGTTCATTTCTGCAAACCACGTTAAAACTTTCATAACTTTCATATCAGCCTCGTGTCAGGCTGGCAGGAAAGCACAAAGTCACATGGTTAACATTGTGATCTGGTGCACAGAAACCTGCTTTACAATCAACAGAATATTATCTTAGCTTAAGATGAATGGCTAATTCAGTGTGATCAGGCCTAGAACCTTGTGTGCTCATCAAGCAATCAAGACAAACATGTGGAAGTAAGCCGGCAGAACAAAGGAAATATCATGAATACATGAATCATGACAATAAATGAATTGTGTATTATCTGTCTGCATAGTACATCCTAGCAAACACAATTTGCTTCTGAATGTTGCATAAAACCACCTCCATCTACTGAAGCACATACAACTGACATATATATATATATATATATATATATATATATATATATATATATATACAGTTGTGTGAAAAAGTGTTTGCCCCCTTCCTGATTTCTTATTTTTTTGCGTGTTTGTCACACTTAAATGTTTCAGATCATCAAACAAATTTAAATATTAGACAAAGATAACACAAGTAAACACAAAATGCAGTTTTAAATGAATTGCACAGGGCAGGTGGTGCCGGTCTGAAGAGTAGTGCCGGTATAGACGGGTCGCGGAGGTCAGGGCCAGTTGGGAATAATGTCTCTCCCGCTCCTCCTCACTGCTCTCCTCCTCACTGCTCTCCTCCTCCTCCTCCCCCCCCCCCCCCCCACTCTCTCGCCCCTGGAGCGAGACTTTCTCCGCTGCATCTTTGTTAAAATGACAGGCCCTAATAGATTAAATAAGGCACCTATTTTTACCTGGCTGCCCCGGCAGCGTGATCACACTTACACACAGACCAGCACGCAACACTGCGCTGGAGGTTGGTAAAGAGCTGACACCTGACTCGGTGGGGGGGGGGGGCGAGGTTGAGGAAGGAGGTCATGGTGATTTAATTGAGAGAGAAAGTGAAAGAGGGGGCTTGGAGAGTCGGAGGAAAAAGAAACAGAGAACAGAGATGTGAAGAGAAAGGAATATCCAGGATACAATAGGAAGAGATTGAAGTCGGACTGACACCGTTTGCTGCAGACACATCATTGCTCGTGTCTGAAATTTCCGTCCCTATTTGTTTTTTTTCAATTTGATCTGACATTTTACCATACAACAAGCTCCATAACGTCACCTTTAGGTGGTTTTGAAGCATATTCACATTATAATTGCCGTTGGGAGTGTTTTGACGGAACTCCAAAGCATCGGAATTATTTTGAAGCTGTTTTCGTGCAAACTGGTCCTTGCAATTTAATTCACGTGACAGTTCACTAAGTGAAACGGGAGACGAGGCGGGCTAAATGAGGATAATCCTATTCACATGCGCCCTGGGTGTTTTCTGAAGGTATTTTGAGACACCTCTGGTGCTACACTACTTTTTTTAGGAGTGTCTCAAAGAAGTTTGGAGGCAGTTCTTGAAAGACTTTTGAGCGGCCCACACAGTATTTTAATCAGACTACGAGTATATCAATATACTATGAGAGATTGGTATGGTATTGGCCTCATTTGAAGAGTTTTTGAATATGTTTGGAGGCAGTTATTGGAGCCCACATTGCAAAATAAACAACTTAAAATACTATGGGATCAAAAACCTATAGTCGAACCAATACTAAAGGTAAAACAAACACACAATATAGAGTAGGTAATGTGGTAGAGCCTCTAGAACAGCGTCAGTGGAACATTGCGATCTATTGACTTTGAAGGCCAATTTTATGCGATTCACATAACTTCCATACGCATGGAACCCGTCAATGAGCCCCCATCACTGGTATATGTCTCAACTGATTTAATCATGTTCTTCCTGGACTTTGTCCCCCTGTCTGTGTATTCTATCCTCTTCTTTTGTTAATGTAGTAATCCAATTTTGGACTGCTACAATAATGGATTTGAAGAATGATAAAGCCTTAGAAAACACTGGATGGACATCAGACTGTACTGTAGATCTAAATCACTGTATTGTACAACAACATCAACACTATCCCTTTATGAAAAAACAACATCAGTGCTAGTGCACATACACATGAGTATGGGAGTTCCTACCAACCCACAAACTGAAATAAGACAACCTAGTGAGTGTTTTTGTGTCTCCTGCCTCATACGTCCACAACTTAGATCGTATATCAGAATTGGATGAAGTCGTTGTGACGTCACCCATTGGTCTGTGGACAGCCGTTAAGTAAGCCTCAAATTCTGCATTTTGCCAACTTGGTTGGCTGTGGCAATCTTGGAATAGGACAACCAGTGAACAGAAGTGACCATATTTGGATTGAGGAGGAGTGAAGTAGTAGAGACACCGTATATGTCTCTGGTAGTGGTAGCTAACTGTCAATCACAGTAGCCCCGCCCTAAAGCATACCCTGCTTTATGGTCTGTTTGACTCTAAATGGACCATAATGTACTAAATGAACATCATGCTGTATTGAAGAAGACTTGAAACTAGAGATTGAGACCATAAACTCATGTTTACAATGTTTACTGAGGTAATAAATCAAGAGAGAAGTAGAGTCATTTTCTCATAGACTTCTATACAACCAGAGGAGTCGCCCCCTGCTGGCCAGGAGAGAGAATGTAAGTTCAAGACACTTCCACATTGACTTTACTTTTCGGAACCAGAGGTTTCCATCTGGTCCGAAAGGCAGCAAGGTGGTCAATTACTGCAACGGGATGGGGTCAAAGTGTAAGTCTCCATCACGGACATGAAGAAACGAATATGTGCCGTGATAGTTGATGCTGCACCCGGACAGCGACAAGTATAAACCTGAATATGAAGAACCATCCATCTGACTCTGCCAATATCAGGACTCTTTCTAAAGACTAATTCCAACGGCCTGATGCGCTAATGCATCCTACACTATTCAACTATAAAACCATCACATCAATGCTTAACCACACAATGCAAATTATGGATTCAAAACAAACAATGGGACGGCACCATTGTCACATCTTGAAAAACACAACATCTGTATTGGCTTTGAAAGCTTCATAAGTCATTGTTAATTACTGCATGGTCATGCTCCTTCCCTGCTGAGTGAATCAGTTAGAAGACACCAACACACACACTCAACAAACCTCATATTGCATTTCACATGAAGGAGGTTTCATGTGGACAATCTGTTAAAGGAGCACAGCTATGGAACGGTCTACCAACTGAGGTATTAAAAGAGAAACAACATTCTTCTCACAACGAACATAGACATATATATAGATGTGTCTATCTAGAACTATAGACACATCTGTATTTAGTGGATGTATTTTCTTTTATTTTTTCTATCTAAGCCTTTTGAGGTTAAAAAAGAGTCTCACTAACACTCAACACAGTGTATCGTTATAATGCTCCAATGTCTGATGATGATAATAATAATAATAATATAAATGATACAAACTAATAATAGACTGGCAGCTTTCACACAGTGGGAGTGGTTCAAAGTGCTTTGCAACAAAGTGAAGACAACAGAATGAATAGAAACAGATTAAAACACGAAAATACTGCACGATTAACCCAAGCAACTCAACGAAGGCATAAGAATATAAAACATGTCAAAGGTAAGAACAAAGGAAGAGAGACAGTTAAGTAAAGGCAATGCTGAATAAAGACGTTTTCAATTGTCTTTTCAAAATGTTCACCTTGGGGAGGGAATTCCATAGTTTTAGTTAAAAAAAAGGCTGAGCTGACGACTTTCTTATTAGTGTGATGGTTTGTATTAAAACGATAAGAAATAGCAGCAGTGGATCCAAGAGGCTGAGAAGGATTATAAAACCACAAATTAGTAATGGTGGCCAATCCCAACCCATTAAGAGCCGTGCGAACAAATAAAAGAACTTTAAAATGAAACTAACTAACTAACTAGCTCATAGTCAGGATGAAAAATAATGTATTGGTGCAGCTTTAAATACTGTTTTGAGTGAGTTTAGCGAGTTCTACAGTAGACAGGAAGTTAGAGTTATATGAAAAGAATCCGACCATATTTCACCAGCTGGGTGTCCACATGGTAACTAAAGCTGCTGCTAACAGCCTTTAAAAGCTCTTTAACTTTCCAATCCGGCGCGTTTCCTCGATGTAACGAGGCCCGCGACACGAACAGAGCCGCTCGCGTCTGGTCTCTGGGGGGGTAATAGAGGTCATTTGTCTGACAATAGGAAACTCATATCACAACATAGTGCTGGGAAGAAAGCGCTATTCATCACCCAGACAAGGCATCATGGCCAAACACACACATGCACACAAGCTGACCGCGGTTAATGAGCTATGGGCCCCCGTCTCTACAAACATGACTGATCCAGCGCTGATAGTCAGGCATTGTGTGTGTGTGTGTGTGTGTGTGTGTGTGTGTTGCTTTAAAGTTCCTGGGTCATTAAACAAGTGGTGGAAGTCTTCAATTAACTTCACAGACCGTGGCATCGCTCTGTGCTTCTTTTCAGCTACTGAGCTCTGCTCTGCTGAGTTATAACTCGACGACAATGCACAGTTGCCACAAAATATTACAGTTCCTGGGATGTTCTTTTTAATTGTTTGTATTGATTTTGTATGAAAGTGGAAATCCCTGCTGAAGGTGTAGAGTGTTTTTATATTCATGACAAATCAAGCTTCTCCGTAGCAGGAGACCATCGTTAGTCCTTCCATGCTAATACTGACAGTATGCATCTTTCCTTTCCTGTGTCCGTTTGATACGCAATTATTAACAATATTCATAAATAAGCCTTGAAAACTGCAAGCAGCAGCTGCGCCCCAGGCTGCTAAGATGCAGAAAATGATCCCGCTGAATATGGAGGTAGTCAGGCACATCTTGTATTTAGAGCAAAGGGCGAGGACATGGATCATCAAACTCTCCTGTGAGCTCATTACTCCCTCCAAAAGGCCAGGACCATTCCAAGAAGCTGGGGAGGGATTAAGAAAGATGACTCTGATTTTCAATTTCTTTCCTCTTTTACCAGTGGAGTCCATTTCCTTTCCTAGAAACGGATGGTCCTGGGCCAGGTGGACACAGTTACCCGCTGAGGTTGAATCATTTCAGATCCTTGCAGCCCGACTGTAATCACAGCGCTCGCTGTTTGTCAGGAAAATAAAACTCTGGATGGATTTGGCACCAGTTCAGACAATCAGATTTTTGACGAGAGGTTTTCAGTGTTGCCTCAACATGGGGCCAGACAGCAGTTGGAATAAAGGCTGAGGACGACACTGTTGCATCCAGAGCCTGGTAAATGGTCAAAAGTAAAGGTGCAGTAGAAACAGCTCTAAATAAGTGATGAATTCAATTACAATTATAAATGTTCTCACTATGAACAGTAGCAGTCTTCAGTTACATTTTGTAAATCCAACATTATGAATAGTATACAGTAAGATGTATTTGCATACAATTTGGGCAACGCTTTATTTAACATGTTTTACATGTCGTCTAATTATTTCACAGAAATAACTTTATCATTTGCTACTAATTATAGGGGAAATACAAAGTTCTGAGCATCTCTTTAAAGGGGATACATCATGCTCATTTTCAGGTTCATACCTGTATTCTGGGTTTCCACCAGAACATGTTTACATGTTTGAATGTTGAAGAATCCAATTAGTTGTCTCATACTGTCCGTCTGAATATTCCTGTATTCAGCCTCTGTCTGAGACGCTCTGGTTTAGCGCCTGTCTCTTTAAATAATAATCAATAAAACGTATGTGCATAAGCACTGAAAACGTTTTTCATGATATGTCCCGTTTAACTTTAGTTAGTTGAGTTATTGAGCAGTTGTTGAACATCCACTAACATCAAAGTTCATAATGAATGTTCATTCATTCAAAATGATTGGAAACTTGGTTTGTAAATATCTGAATGTATATGTTTGCCTGCTCAGCTGACAATAGATATACCGACTGAACACTATTTCTCTATCAATAGGAACTAATTCCAAATTTCCTTCCCAAAACTGACGGTGCCATATCCGTTTCTTTAATTGAATTACCCTGTTTTGTTTCAGGACAGGTTCATTAATGACACACTGTCCCTCCAACTTACAAGTGTACAAATGAGGCTCATGTCTAAAGACCACAACAATATATAAACGTGACAGTTTACAGACAAGAAGCTGAAAACGTTTTTCTTCCCCTTTTTGATTGTGTTGAATCATTTAACGGCGACTGCAACCGCTGTGTCAGAGGCGGCTGAAGATGAAGAGCAATGCACTTTTCCTCTGGGGGGGCTCTGTCTTCTAATGCCATCTGTCAGCGCAGATGTAACTGGGAGTGAGTGGTGCAGCGCAGCAGGGGTGTCCTTGGACGAGGTAAGGGAAGGAAAAGGAAATGTGTCCGAGACGAACAAAGGAAACGACTGTGGACAGTTTGGAGCCACTGAGGTGGAAATAAGCGCAGGTAACAAATCCACACCTGGATGACATACGCTGGCATTCTGAGCGATAAAACCACAAGCGAAGGCGTCTCCACCTTTTCATTGTTCACTGCAGCAGAAGAGCCTCTGGAGAGTGCTCGTGTGGTTTACGCTAATCATCTTGAGGCAGAACGGTGCTGATCGTGGTGCAAAGCCACAGAACACTTCACAACACTGAAGACTCAGACCGAGGGTTGTTTGTGTCGACCATGCGCCGATGCAACAAGCCAACACGGTGCGATCTGTCTAAATGAAAGGACTGGTGCTACACCATTGCTGCTACACATGAGATTGCAAGCTTCACTTTCATTCAGCGGATGGACATAAATAGAGAGCAATTAGTGCCGCTGTATTCAACAGCGAGCGTGTGTGAAGTCCAATGTAAGTTTCAACCTTCTTCAAACCAATCCACCGGTGAGTAGTGCTGACACAATTTTGGAAATTTAGGAAAGGTTTCTGTCTTTTGTACTCCGTGTGGGTTTCTCCTCGCGACAAACTGACCTGCTCACGTAGAAATATTGGATGTGCACATAACGCCAGCGAAGGGCCATTTCTGACCTTGTGACATCACTTTGGCCGTGCGGAGACATCGAGCATGAATCACGCTTCTAGGAGGAAGTCAGGCGGTACAAAGAGTGATAAAGTCTGTGTTGGGAAGAGGTAGGGGTGGATGGTTCGGTCCAAACAGAAGACTTTCACTCAGGAGATCGGTGTTACTTATTTTAACGTTTATGTTACATAATGTTACATAACAAACACACTTACTTTAAACCAGTGGTTCTCAACTGGTCTGGCTGCGGGACCCACCATCACCCCTTAATGACAAGCCATGACCCAAAT
>NW_022280112.1:541070-638796 GCF_004355925.1 Anarrhichthys ocellatus | reverse complement strand
AAACTCTATGCGGGCTTTCATATGTCTTGCACTGAGGAGAGGCTTCCGTCGGGCCACTCTGCCATAAAGCCCCGACTGGTGGAGGGCTGCAGTGATAGTTGACTTTGTGGAACTTTCTCCCATCTCCCTACTGCATCTCTGGAGCTCAGCCACAGTGATCTTTGGGTTCTTCTTTACCTCTCTCACCAAGGCTCTTCTTCCACGATTGCTCAGTTTGGCTGGACGGCCAGGTCTAGGAAGAGTTCTGGTTGTCCCAAACTTCTTCCATTTAAGGATTATGGAGGCCACTGTGCTCTTAGGAACCTTGAGTGTTGCAGAAATTCTTTTGTAACCTTGGCCAGATCTGTGCCTTGCCACAATTCTGTCTCTGAGCTCCTTGGGCAGTTCCTTCGACCTCATGATTCTCATTTGCTCTGACATGCACTGTGAGCTGTAAGGTCTTACTGTATATCCTCGTCTCTCCCCCGTGTGTCACGGTGTGTGTACATCTCACTCAAGTCAGGAAACTCGTCAGAATACCCATATTTGATTGGATGAGCTGCATCATGTGATGTGATCCACTTTTGGCTCGCGACCCACCAGTTGAAAATCACTGCTTTAAACCAAACCACTTTCACTAAACCTAAAGTTGTTTCATTTGAAAATGGAAGTTTATTTTGAAAAGACAGAACAGAATCTGCTGCCAGGATAGCTAAAGTGAAATATTCATCTAAAAACTTCACAACTAGATGAGCTAGTGTGAAGAAGCCAGCACAACTGCTGTGAAGGATTTAGGATAGGCCTTTAAAAGATACTTTATTCCGATGTTTGATGAATATTGCACGTGCATATCGTGTTGTGTGAGTGGTGTTGGCTCGGGGGTTTTGTCATGACATCATCTTAATGTTGTAAATCTTTCCAAACATCCGACACCAGCTTTCAGTCATTTTCGGACACATTTCAGTCAATACTAAAAATGATTGAGGTGAAATACGCAGGAATAGAAATGAGAAGTGCTCCTCTGTGTCTGTTGCATGGTTTATGGTGCCCACACAACAAACCAACCCTGTCTGTTTCCTGTCTCTTTTTACTCATGCCCAAAATACAATTTGCCTTTGTGGATTAATAAAAATGCTATTGAATTGAATGAAAGACCTACCAAACTAAACAATCGAAGAGGGGTGATTCCACAAAGAGTGCAGATGAAAAAACAAACTAATGGTTGAAACAAGTGTCCCAAGAGCATTTCTGCAACACTGCCACCCTGGGAGGCCATTACTTTCCTCTACAGCACGGGTACCACCGAAAGAAAGGGAACAAGAGAAGAGCTTTGTTAAAAGTGGTCCCACGCGAGGTTTAAGTATTTCTCCTGGCAAGCATTCACTGTGCAGCCGAAGTATGATCAAGAGTCCTGCAAATTGTAAATGTGTAACATAATAATCCAGTCCAGCCCAACACACACTCAGCATTACAAGCCTCAATGTGTTTCGTGGGTGTGTGAGTCAATGAACACATAAATAACCGCAGGAATTAATCCTCACACATCCCACACCGTCACAACCACACCTGAGGGCCAGTAATTACTGTTCATCGTTTACATTCCTCGGTAGCATTCATTGACACTCGAGTGCGTGTGTCCTACCTTTGCTAATGTCCTGGTACTCCAGCCACAGCTGTCTCTGGACCTGTTTGTTGGGGTACCAGATGGTACAGGACTCCTGGAAGCCGTACATCGCCTCCTGCACGTAGTGGTTCCCGAACTCTCTGAGGATGGAGACAAAGTCGGCCCGCTGCGTCGCCCCGTCCAGAGAATGGATGGCCGAGCTGAAGGCTGGGTAGATGGTGGAAAGAAAATACAAATTCAATTTTGTCAGAAAAACAAAACCTGGGATGAGAAAGGTCAGTTTGGTGTCAGAGGGAAAATATAGGAGTGTGTTTGGTTTGCTCAGCCGCTCCCCGTCTTGTGGTACGTCATGTGAGTAGATTTGTTGATTTGTCTTTCCAATAAGACACAGAAGCTGTAGCACTTACGGCCACTTACTAACTAACTAAAGGGAACCCTTACAACAGCTACTCTACATCACAGAGTAAGATTAGCAGCCATGTATATTCCCACTGCACATACCCCACCTTCAGTTTCCTAAAAATGTAGTGGCCTGCTTCTTTGGTTTAAGGTTACTCTAAATAAAGAAAGTGAAGTTAAAATGCTAATAAAGGTTTTCAGAATGAATAGCAAACAAATAGCAGATGTGGGGACAATTATTTTAATGATAAATTGGATAAGTGGATCATTTTTAATGCTAATGATTGAAAGCATCTGCAACATTATGTCATTTGTGTGATAATATACATAGTTATTATTATTAGCAGCAGCTATTAGTAGTAGAGTGGAGTGGAACTCATTCGAGCATGATTGTGTTCAGGCACAGTGGCACTTTCTACTACCATGCTCACATTGATGGTGCTAACATGCTGATGTTTAGTCAGTATGATTACCATGTTCACCATCTTGGTTTGGTGTGTTAGCATGCTAATAATTGCTAATTGGCATTAAACACAGCTGATAGGACAGCTGTAGTTCAGCACGCATAACCTGATAACACAAGATGCTCGTTTACAGCTTCATACTTGTATTTTGGGTTTCTACAAGAACATGTTTATATGATTTAATGTTCAAGAAACACTATTTGTCTCATACTGTCTGGAAGAATATGCCTGTATTCACACTCTGTCTGAAACGCTCCGTTTTAGCGCCTGTCTCCCACCCCCCCCACCCAGAAAATGATGGCGTACCGTTGCCAAGGTAGTTCTCAAGCCGTGGGTAGAGATACTCGGATGGGGGGGGGGTTCTGATAAGCTTTCACGTGACATATGAAGGGGAGCCAAATGTTTTGTGATCCAGTCTACAAAAAACTGTTGTCTTATTTTACAGTTTGTAGGTTGGTCGGCACTTTATAAAAATCACCAACGTGATTACATCCTGATGGGAACATGAACGCATGGACTAAATTCCATTGGGTTCCATCCAATAGGTGTCAATACATTTGACTCAAAACGACAAATATCAACCTCATGGAGGAAATATGAGAGGATCACTAAAGTCATTAGGAAACATTATCTGGGAAGTATTAATGTCTATCTGGTGATGTTGAGTTAGTCCAATGGATGAGAGAAAACTTGGACTTTCTGGCGGCGCTACCCGAAAAAAGTCATGGGATCCAAAAAAATATCATCATCTTTGGACTATACATGTCTGTACAAAAGTCACCTTCAATCACTCTTATAGTTTTTGCCATATCTCAGTCTGTAAACAAAGTGTTGGACTGACTGACATGCAATCCCCAGAGCCACAACACTAACGTGGCTATAAAAGGTATAAAAGGTTTAAAATTCAGAGAAACCACAGCTACAATCATTTGTATGTTAAATTGTTTTAAGTCAAGGTTTTAGAGTCCAATGACATGTCAATACAGCACAATATAATATGCTTAATTACTGTTTGCCTATTCATGTTTGGGTGTCACCTTGTAATAATTAGAATAACTAATAGAATCATCAAAGTGTGCGTGATGATGACATGCCGTCAATGTGATGTCCTTCAGCAGAGCACAGATGTCCACTTGAGCATTAAAGACCCCCATTATCCTGTTAAATCCAGGTCTGCCTCACGTTATTAACTGCACCGACTGAAGGCGTTGGAAATGACAGCGGCTGGAATGGGAGTCTGTCTGGAAGCGAGTGTCTTAAACGGGTTTAGTGGACGTCTGAGCCGGCTGCTTACTATGCATGAATCCTTTCAAACAAACATCATCCGCAGTGACCACATATGGACATGAACGAGCACAGGACAAAACAAATCTCATCACACTCCTACACAGGGACATCCTGTTGATTTAAAACTATTTTAAATCAAGGTTGTGTGTGTTTTAGCAAAGGCTCAGAATCAGATCACCTGATGAAGACCTGGGACACACGATTTGGTGTGAATGAATAGATAATGCAGGACTTTACGTAGCAGGTACGGGACACTTGACGTGAAGCTTTGAGCTTAAGCTTCATACAGAATGCAAGAAATTCTTCTTTGTACTGCGACGCTGTCTTCATTTTCATATCAGCCTCTTTTTCCTTGCTCTATCAGTCAGCCGTCACTCACAGAGAAGTGCATGTTATGTTTGACATCGGTCACAAATGAACAGAAATCGACTCTTAATGGCTGGAGTCGCCTGTTGTGGCAGGACTTGGGCTGTAACTTTAATGTTTAATGCTAAAATGTAGCTCAAAGTAGGCGACCATGGCTCGCTGGGTTAAGAGGCTTGTCTGGTAACCGCAGGGTCAACGTTCGATCCTCGACTGGGACGTGTCACGTGTCGAAGTGTCCCTGAGCAAGACACTGAACCCCCGGCTCCCCAGGCCCCTATCATTGGCAGCCCACTGCTTCCTATATATAGGGATGGGTCAAATGCAGAAGTCAAATTTTGTGTATATGTATGTGACAATAAAAATGGTTTCTAATGGCACTTCTGACTGCATGTGACAACACCGTCCACTGCCGTGTTGCCGGGAGACGTGTTTGATCCCATCTGTGACAAACTGACCACGCGCTCACTGGGGTTCCATCTTAGTAAATATAGCAAAACAGCAATTCGTCATTATCATTTTGGGGAGAAGCAGTATTAATACCTCGGCGCTCGTGTACTTCTCCTCTGACATCCAATCAGGGGGCCGGTGGAGTGAGAGACAGAGAGATGAGCAATGGAGGCTTCGCCATCGGAGGTTAAAAATCAGTTGCCTTGACCCCCTCCGCTGGCTGTTACAATATGAAGAGACAAAATGGGAAAAAATAAATAAATTCTGCTGGGACGCTTCTGAGCGAAGGGGAAATATAAACGGTTTCCTCGGCAGACGTGGCAGTCACTTTGAAAGCCCAGCGGCACCGTTGGAAACGCATTAGAGGTGTCATGGCTGTATTTACAGCAGGGCTGACTGTTCATGATGGATCTTATGAATAATGCATGCATTTAAAACACGGCAAAAAAAAAAAAAAAAAATGACTAAATCGCACTGTCCTTCCAGTCAGGGAGAATAAACAAATGTAATATTTCCAGAGATTTTCACTTGCCGACGGGACAACCCGAGTTATCTCGTGAGGCAAATGTTCAGCGTCATCTCGACGTGTCGGCAGCCGGGAGCAGCCTTCAGAAGAAGCATTGCTTCACTAAATACCTCTCCACAGTTATCTTATTCTGTGAAGTTTGCATGGCAGGCGCTGTCAGAACTCCTTGGTCTCTCTGTGGATGCAAAGCCAAAGTGATGCATGTACGACAGGCTATCAGACAGACACAGGGAAGGAAATGATTTACACATATTGTGAATGCAGACCTCCTTTCTATCCAACTCCATTATTTCATTTTTAAACACGGTCCTGTGATATAAAACCAAGCTGGATTCTGAAGCGATCTTAGTTTTACATGATGATGCCAATGTGAGAGAACTTAATCATATGCCTTAATCACTGCTGTCACAATGAGCCGGTTCTACCATCTGTAGTAAGTTTTAAATCTGTACTTCTCAGACTGAAATAGAGCCAATGAAGAACTCTTCTGCACACATAAGTAAATAATGGATGTGGACTTATTAGTATGTGTATGTGGGCTTAAAAGTAATAAACCACCAGCACCAGAGAACACACGGTGGATTGTTTTGAAAAGAAAAAGAATAAAAAAAGCACATATGGAAATGAGAAACTCACACTAGGGAAGTGGTTTTTCCTTCCATATGTAGTGGTGGGGGGGGGGGGGAGATCCAAAGTCACGGTTTGGATCGGATCATGGTTTCGAGCAACATATTTGATCAGCAGAACAAACAAGGGAATATACATTTTAGAGATCACTTTTTTTTGCCGGCTGTACCGGTTGCCAATTGTTAATGTCATCATCATATTGTTTCGTGTCAGCCAACAGATCGGTTTTGCTGTTGTTGTGTCTTGTTACAGCAGCTGGTATACATGGCTCCAAACTCTTTCTCTCAGACTACATGATACACATTGAGGCTCGTCCAGTTTTCCATGTGAAAGCCACCAAACTAGCGTTTACAGGACATTTTTGGAGAGACCCCTGCCCACAGAGGAACCTAACCACATCAAAACGGCTACATATGTTCTTGTTCTTCCTCGTCTCAGTTGGCAAACAGCATTGCTGCATCACAGCCAACATCTGGTGAGGAGAGAGGGAGCCGGCCCGGCTCGCCAAATCATTTATGTTCAACATAAATGCAGGTTAATGACAACAGCTGTGCTGTATGAGCGGCGATGTCGACATCACGGATGCCCGAAAACGGAATAAAGCAATGGTGTTAACTTCACCGCCACACTTTGCTCCACATGTCAGTCTGCTACACTTCCTCCTGCTCTCTGAAATCATCTCTACTGTGTTTTAACACACCCGAGCGCTTGTTCTCATTTAGATATTTTCCAGTTTGTTGTTGGAAAACTGAACCGGTACCAAGCAGCGATTTAATGGCCGACCTGCTGTGCCGCAATGATAAAATCAGTTTTTATAATTGCTTCATCTTTGGACAAAATCATCCTGAAGCCAGGTGTCTACCAACACCTGCTCTGTGTATCCGACGATACATGTGAATCCACAAAGACAGTTAGTGGCGTCTTCACTGGACTGGACAGAGCTCCGCCCCTTTGACCTTGGACATGCTGACAGCTCAACCCCACTTTAAACAAGTACTGCTTAGTAGGAAAGCTGTGTGAGAGATGTCTGTAAGACCTTTACTGCTTTATCCAGGACCGACTCCAATTCAGATTATCTCCTCTGTAAATAATAGGATGTTACAATGTTGGACACCCCAAGCTATGTTTATTACAGTAACTTATAACATGGAGTAATAGAAAGGTCAATTACTCCCATGCATTTTTATTAATATGTGGTTGCTGAGAGAGAATCATGTTCCTTTTGTCCATACACACCTGTCTTCATAAGCACCCCAAGACAGATGTGTGCCTCTGGATCTGCTGTACATTAAACATGAGTATACATTATACAATTAACAGAGCCGTTGAGGTTGTGATTAGAACAGTCGGAGGGCCCTCTTGTTTGGCTCTGCTTGACGAGCGGCTTTTTTTTGGTTTGTGCTCTTTTGAAGTGACATTCTGCTAATTTGTGATTAAAGGGAACTCGACCCTGACCCATTTACTGCCTTTCAGGGTTCTCTCTCCGAGGACTGCAGCTGAGCAGCACCGCCACAATCGCTGCATAATTGACTGTTTCAACAAGGGTTTAATTTGATATAATGGACCCAACTTGAACCTTTTAACACTGCATCACAACATTGCCTCCATTGCACCCTGAGGTGACGGTCTTTACATGTTCAAGAACTGTATTACCATAAAACTGCTGCTGATAACAGGAGACTGTTTTATCCTCAGACATTTCCATTTACTCAAGTACTGTACCTAAGTACAATTTTGAGGTACTTGTACTCAACTTGAGTGTTTCCATTTCATGCTACTCAATACTTCTCCTCCACCAGGCCTACATTTAGAGGCACACTTTGTACTTTGTATTCCTCCACATGTATTAGCTAGCTTTCATTAATCATAACTGCAGATAGAGTTTAATAATACGACATACAACTCACAAATGCATTATGATTTATTATAAAGAATAAGGATAAGACTTGACTGCTACCAGGCAGTGGAAATAGTGAAAAAGACCCACATTTAATTACACTTATTATCATTTCAAGAATGTATATTTTGAATTCTGTCGAATGAGTACTTTTACTTTACGTTTTTATTTTATTTTTATTTCATATATTGTCAAGCTAGCTTTGAACTTTTACTTATCTGAGACCCACAACCCGAAAGTCACATTTTCTTAATTAAAAAAAAAAAAAAATAATAATAAAATTACACTATCATACCAAGAAACTGTAAAAAACATTAATTATCGTCAAATATACAAATAAATAAAGCTTAAAAATAGTTATATTTAGACAAAATCACTTTATGTTTCATTTAAAATCTCACTAAACTAAACATTGCATTAACTAGATTCTGTAAAAAAACATTAGATTCTGTGGATGATTCTGCCATGAATGACTCAGGTGCGACCAACAGTCATATGCCCAAAATTAAAACTGTTCGGTCAAGACAGGTTGTAAAAATGTAAATATGTTTCAATACTGGCAACATGTGTGGGCACCTGGAAGAAATTTGGATAAAGTGATTCCATTCTTATTATAATTTTATTTTATTTTTTAAATACATTGTCAAAAACAACTTTGTTTGTGATTAATGGCATTATAACAGTTTTAAACTGCACCAACTACCTTTTTGAGTTCTTTCTACGTGTCGGGATAAAAACCCACCCTGAAACTGCTTTTGATGACTTTTAAAATAAGCTTATCATTGAAAGATGAGCGAAGGTTGTATGAATATGGGAACAAACCAGGAAACCTACTCTCTAAACTTTTAACCATAATAGCCATAACTCTGTCTCATGTCTGAAAACCTTGAGCAGAGAATGTTGTTTTAAATCTGAAGAGATGAATGCTATATTTACCAATTATTACAAATCACTTTATACATCAGAAATACATAAAAGCAACTCTCAAATAAAAAGCTTTTTAAAACATTTAAACTTACCACAAATTAATGATCAACAACAACTGGCTTTAAATAAGCCAAACACATTTACAGAGATAGAGGAAGCTATTGATGACATCCCCTCTGGGAAAGCAGCCGGCCCACACGGCTTTCCCCCAGAAATATACAAAGCATTCAAAGACATTTTTATTCCACTCTTAAGTAAAATGTACAAATATTCCTTCCTGAACCAAAAACTACCTGAATCAACACAGACGGCGGCAATTGCCTTCATACCAAAGCCAGGTAAAAACCCAGAGGAACCTTCCTCATATAGACCAATTAGTTTGCAATGTGTGGAAAATGATCTCTATAAAGGTGGCACTATGAAATCTTTCAATCAACTTCAGGAAGAGTACGGGCTACCCGAGATGATCACTTCTTCCGATTTTTACAAATACGCAGTTTCTTAAACTCTATAGCCCAATATAAGGAAGGTCATGGACCAGAGCAGATAGAGACAATCATTCACCAGGTCTGTCAGCTGAAGAACAAAGAAATAAGCTACATTTACCATAAATTGTTCTCTTTAAGCAATATAAGTACTCACAGCTGCAGGCAATCATGGGAACCAGATCTTTAAACTGCAATCACGGATCACCAATGGAAAGCAATCATGTTAAATAGCAAAAGAATATGTAGTAATTACAAATCCCAAGAAACTCAGTTTAAGATCGTACATAAATTACAAGCTACCCCATAGTGCAGGAGCAAATATGACAAGGACTGCTCCGGAGTATGTGTAAGGTGCAAGCAGCATGTAGGCACCTACGTGCACTTAATGTGGTTCTGCCCGGTAATTCATACATTTTGGGTTGAAATTGGTAACCAAATATCCTCCATAACACAGTGTCCTATTGAGCTCCATCCTCTACAATGCATTCTAGGTCTAGACGCTGCCTCACCTGTATTAAACAGATATGAAAGAAGCCTCAGTCTTCTCTGGTCCTGTGCACGGTTATCTATCTTACAGCACTGGCTAGATGATGCAAAACCATCTGCTTCAAGTTGGCTCTATAATGTTCTACAATTAATCCCACTGGAAAGGCTCACACATGTTCTCCAAGGAGACATAGATGGGTTCTTCTCTGTTTGGAACCCTGTTATGTATTTTATTGGAGAGGAATATGCTAAAGTCATACTAAGAGGTTTTGCAACCGTGGGATCCAAGTGACTCAGTGAAGGAAGAAAGTCCACAGTATTTTGTTTGTCACTGTGTGCGACTGTCTGTATGGTTGGCCGCCATGTTGTATGTAAGTCAAGTGGAGGACAATATTTGGCAGATAAAATGTGTGGATGTGTGTAGGAGGGAGGTTTTTGTAATTTCGGTTTCCGGGGGACACCCGGGGAGCTAGGTTCACACTGTTCATTGGTATCTAGTTGGAGGATGATGGTCTATGTTTTTTTGTTTGTTTTGTTTGTTTTTGTTGTTCGTATTTTTGTGTCCAGGATCGGTTGTTTGTGTGGTTGGCAGGTATGTTGTATGTTATTCATGTGGAGGACAATATTTGGCATGTAAAATGTGTGGATGTGTGTAGGAGGGAGGTTTTTGTAACTTCGGGTTCCGGGGGACACCCGGGGAGCTAGGTTCACAATGTTCATTGGTATTTAGTAGGAGTATGATGGTCTATGTTTTTGTTGTTTGTATTTCTGTGTCTGGGATTGGTTGTTTGTGTGGTTGGCAGGTATGTTGCGTGCTGTTCTGTTTGTGAGTGGCATGTCGCACATAACCTGTGTAAACTGAAAATAAAAAGGTTGAAAGAATGATGAGCGATGATGTCACTACAGTTACTTAAAGCACAAGATGGGACTACTCGGCAGCCAAAAGGAAAAAGGAATCACATAGCTAATCAAAACGAATGAGTTAAACAAAGCAGCCGAGTTGTTATGATGAGCCGCTAACCTTCTTGTGTCACATTAATTACAATGGGATGAATAATAGATGGCCGACGGCGTGAGAGTTTATGTCACAGAGACCCCCGACCGAACGTGTAGTCTCCTGCAGCATAAATGAACAATATAATAACATGCATAAATAGATCATGAATTGTAAGAAGCGCAGAGTGATTTACCTTGAGAGAGGACCCACTGATTGAGTTTGACGTGGTAGAGCACCGAGCGAAGACTCCAGTGCTGAACAAGCGGGTAGCCGGACACCTCGCTGTAGTTCACCATACCTGCAGCAACACACAGAAGACAAACACATGCATATGAATGCAGTCCTTGCAGGGGAGTTCGCCACCTCGTCTGGAAAAAACAAACAGGGAAAAAGCTTCTAATGTGTTATTTTTTAATGTTATTTACTGTCATAGCGTTTGATCAAAGGGCGCCTCTACATCTCATTCCTGTTTACTTCAGCTGAAGAATCGGGAGGAATATTTGATAAATATTAATATTATCTTCGATGACAGGAGACAGAAGCGAGCAAAGTCTCCGGTGTTAGATCAAAGTGGAGCCGATCTACAGGAAAAAAAACGCACACAGGACATTAACATAAATTCTATTTGGAAATAGGGAAGTGGTTGAAGGCAAGTCTTCAGTGTTTGATGAAAGCGAAGGCCAACATCTCACTTGAATATACTGAACATTTATACTTTTCTTATCAGTGCCCTACCCCAGATACGTCTCTTTGGAAATTGCATCAAACCTAAAACCAATTTTCATCAATTCCTGCAACGTTCTCTCTTTGTAGCACAGAGTTCCTGCACGACACGGACGGCGGATCGCATTCCGATGATGTATAAAACCACGCAGGGCAACGCGTCTGTAATGAGAACGGAGACGACACCCCATTGCTGTTCATCACGTCTAATTAAAACAGTACAAAGAGACGTGGCACCTACCGCCTCGTCAAGACCGCACGGAGATCATGAAGTGATCAAACGGGGAGAAAGCTGTGAGGATGACGACTAATAGAGGATTAATTTCTTAATTTAGAAGCTGTAACCTCGCAGAGAAAGGGCAATTCTGTAATTAGGAGTATTCAAGTTTTATCACGTGGGAAATGGCCTAATTTGGCAATGAGTAGGGCATGATTCATGCATAATGAGGCATAATCCAACTGTTGTCTCAGACTCCATCAGACACAACAGCAGCCTCTGTTCACAACCAAAGAGAGAAGCCAATAAAGCTGTTTGTACAAGCGCAGCCTTTAGTGGAGAGTGGTGAGACGAAGTGTTTCACCACTGTTAGCCGGCTAACTATAGGTTACATTTTAAGATTTATTTATTTATATTTTACTGAAAAACTAAACTTGTCTTTTACTCCAGCGCTGCACTGACACACTGCGCTTTGGCGATAGGTCAATCCAATTGAGCCATTTCTCATTTCTAACCTTTTATTCTATTTTCTGCATGCTTTGCTGAAGATTATTGCCGCATTTTGATCAGGGTGCTCCGATCGATATCGGCTGACAGTTTGATCGGTGGTCTCTACACAGGCCGATCAGAACAGCTGGCCAGATGACACATCCATTCTGAACTGAAACATTCGAGATACTAATACGTCTGCTCTTTCATTCACTTTTGAGATAAACAGCTGGACACACACATACAAAAGCTATGTGTGAGTCTCCAGCTGTTTCACACACACACACCAGGCCACATATAGTCTGTAAATAAACCAATAGGCCGACATGCGTAACCGGTCAAAAATGTTCTTGAATTAACAGTTGACCGTTGACATCCCTAACATATACATCCACTATATATAGCCTACATTGTATAGCTCAACAGCCTCTCTGTGGTACTCTAGCAGCAGCATTCTGAATGTTTCTTTGGAGAGAGCTTAGACTAGTGTAAGTGAAAGCGTGGGTTAGTCATGTGAACCCTTTGATCCTTGCTAAGTTTCTTTTTAAGGTGGTAGAATGCAGACTTTGTAATTGATTCAACATGAATGTTCAAGTTCACGCCAAGATTCCTCACTTGGTTTTTGGTTTTGTCTCTTTCTGGTTTTGTCTGCAATTAAATGGAGACTGTTCAGGCCCATGCAGTCACTTATTTGCTCAATTGTCTTGCAGAGATAATATGTGGGACCGTAGTTGCTTGGCGACAGAGCGGAGTAAATGTGGGTGATTTGAACTCATCAAAGCTACCATTTGAGATGAAGAAGTGTTTCAGTTCTTTTACTTACAAAGGGAAGGTCTGATATTGGTCTGTAAGTTGGTATCCAGAGAGATTTCAAGGCTTCAGGAATATCACCTGATAAAAGAGAGCTATTCTGCAGTGAGTCAGATCAGCCTATTACAAGAGTATGTACATTAATGGCATTGCTGCTGATGATGTTAGAGAAGAAGGATTACGTAGTTCTCTTTAAAAAAAAAGAATATCAAGATGAATTTAAAGGTTGATTTTCACCATCTGCATTCAGATTTTGGGCATTCTTCTCTCTGGATCATTACGGATTCTACCAGAGGATGATTGCACCCCAGCAGGCGCAACGCCGCTCGACATTTTTGTCAAAGAAACGGTCTAAAAGATTATTTACAGAGGGCAAAGCAAGGGGAGGCAATTCAGAAATAGCTGCGTTATTGATGCAGGGATCGACAGTAAGGTTCGTCATTGGCAACCATTTTGAGAAATTGGCAACCAATTCTTAGCTTTTGGTTGCTATCAATGGCAACAACATTTTAATGTATTAAAATAGGGACAGCAAACAAATATTTGTTGCATTAATGCCGTTTAAATATTGCTGTTACAGAACCAGACAAGGCTGCACATGACAATGTTGGGAATTTGTTGCTGCATCGGTTTTACTCACAATGGCGAAGACAATTGGGTTGTGGGGTGAATATTTCAACTGACCCGTCAACATCACAAACGAAGCAAGTTGATCCCACTGATAAAGAACCTGAACGAAAAGAAGGATCATTTCGAGAGGGGAAAGTATCCCGGCATCTTGGAGCTGGACGGAAACTGATGCAGGCAAACATTGTACTACACCTCGATAAGGGACGCTTCAAGCTCTCCAGTTAAAGATAGCCCGTCCTACAGAACCACGAGGGCTGGACCAGCACTGGAGCTCGAGGCATACTGAGGAGGAGGCTGCAAGAACCGGAGCACCCGCCATTCAAAGGATTCTCATTATTAAGCTGACGTATAAGTACATAGTTTCTTAATTATTCAATATTTATTGTGACAAAAAATGGCAACCATATTTTCACTTTTAAACACCACTTTTAAAAGTCTGTGTTGAGCCCAATTCTTAACAGTTTTCTAAAGCACTGCAGAACCAGTCATCTACTAGATAAAACATTCCACTCAAACACCCCCGAGCACTTTAATTAAGCTCAAGAGAATTCTTCCATACTGTTCGTATTCTTCTTTAAAGCCCAGAATATATTGACTCCTCTCCATTCATCTTCTGCCGAAATCAATAACGCCCATCTCCTCTGCCCCGAGGAAGTCACCCGTGTACAAAGGCTCTTTCATTACGATGCACTGCACGGCCTATCAAACGGCGCACATGCATCTTGCTTCCCTGGCCGACGACCCGGCGTCTTATCCGCCGCAACAAATAGTCCATGGCAGATGAAGCACAACATATGGACAACTGCAGTGGGACACATGAGCAAGAGGAAACATCCATCACGCGCCGTAGTGGGAGAGACGTAGCGGTTCAACGACGAGTTGGAGGAACAATCGGCCTCTTTTTAACAGATGGAATAATCCCCCTCCCTTACCCTCTGGTCATAGCTGTAAACATGATATCATTTTTTATCATTACAAACATCAAATCATGAAAAGCCAAGCTAGTTAAAGTGTCATTTGTATCAATGAGTAGCAGATTTCTTTGCATACGGCTGCTGGATCAGGCCATTAGCATTAACATCACTGATATTGGGCCATTAGCAGAGAGCAGGCATATAAATCATCTCGTCTCCTATGGCAACTGACGGCCGCGTCACGCTGCAGCGGCGGGATTGCAGCCATACATCACTATGACCGCCCCCGCCGTGTTCACGCGCTCATCCAGGAGGTATATCTGTAATGCTTGTGACTGAGACACGTCTCCTTGCAACCACAGACACGGAAGAGGGGAACTGTTTTTTTTTCCCGGGCAGGTATGAGAAAGATAAATTGAGATATGAAAGGAAGATAGTTTAAAAGGTGAATGCAGCTCTGTGAACTTCAAAGAACTTGTGTAGCAAAAGCTGAAGGAGCATATGTGAGAATTATGTCTTGAACCAAACAAATCAATGTATTTAACAAAGCAGCAGTGGACGACGGGCTCATGCTGTGTTGAGAGAATGAAGTTATAGTTATGAGTAATGTTTAACGAGCTCATCAGTGCTTGTCCACCTTTTGAGCAGCTGCTGGTCCGGAGATGAGTTTCCCATTCATTCACTCCATTGAGGTTTTAAGCATTGAACCAATCAACTGTGAGATGAATTGTGACGATAAAAAATTCGGAGCTGAACACTTGTACATGAATTACTCATCCCATAAACCATTGCTTATTGCGACTCTCCACCTCTGGAAACGAACCTTGCTCCATCTAAAATGTGTCAAATCTAAAATTAAAACAGATTCAAGATTTCTTCTGGCCTCAAATATTTTCAAAAAACACATTTTAGTGAGCTCTTTTCAAAATACAAGACAACGTTTCCAAACGAGCCGCCATGTTGGGAGCCGGGAGTCGACCAGGTGCATGTTCCCTCCCCAGCCGTTCTCAGGTGCGGTGAGCAGATGTGAGGAAGCGGCAAACACGACTCACAAGCGCTGCTGCTACATGTTGATTTCTACTTCAGGTAGTTTGCGCCAACAAAATGAACCTTTTCCAGACAAGGAATGTGTAGTACCGCTGGCTTCATCCATCAGGTAGAATTATGTTGTTCTGGCCTTCAAACATTGGTCTCCATCTCGTACATGTTCCGTAATAGCTTTATTCAGACATGACAGGACCATTACTGATACCACGTGAGATATGTGGAACACGGAGCCCCGTGTTCTTCTCACTGCGCTGGAAACACTACACAACATTCATACTATTTTGTGCCTTTTTATTTCCCTTGTGCATAAAAGAGTGATCACTTCCAGAGACAGAGTACTTCTGTTTATTAAACCTTGTGCTGCTCGAGCCTTTATGTTAATGTGACGGAATCCAGACTCCAGAGCACGTCACAAAAAGGTCACCAGGTACGGACTAAGATCACGACTTTTACCGAAAGGTGACTCGAGTGGGTTATTCAGATCGACATGTATCGAGGCGCAGGGGGCTTAAGACAAGACAAACAACACTGTTGTAAAAAGATGCAGGGACTGAGTTCACAATGTCACAAGTGATGGGAAGTGATTACAGTCTGGAAAGCCAATGATGACCGTTGAATTCCAAGTCTTGAACCTCGGAAAGAGCTTACTATTAGTGAGGACACTCAAGACAAGGACTCAATAGAGCTGGTTCTAAATCAAGTTAATTGAATTTTATAAAGAAAAATAGCAATAAAAGGCCCATTTCATCCACAGAATTACCATTTGTATGTCTCACTCCGTGTTAGTCTCGCATGCCTCCACGGTGAAGGAAGAATCAAAGAATGGAGACAAAGTGGCTGCTGGATGAACGAGTCTTGGATTATTCTGTTGTGTGAGAGTCTGTGAACGGATGTTTTGATGTAGCTCTGCTCTTGTTAAACGTGGCCCCCCCCACTTACATCAATTCATTTAGACTTTCCTCCGTCTTTTGATTCTCCGTTCACCATGGAGAGAAAAACAATGCTTTTTGTTCAAGAACTCAAGGTAACGCTGGTGATATACAAATGATCAATCGTTCATTTCAAGTTGAGCGATACATGCGATACATATTATCTATTTTAGGCACAAACACAGAGACACAAATTTGATATGAAGTATGACAAGTGTTGGGGTGTGTGCAAGGCCAGTAACGGCTCCTTTACGAACACGCTGTGAAAACGCAACATTTGGGCAGAGGCCGGCACCACCTATGAACGTGATGAATAAGCCTCTAAATGTGATGTTCCTGCATTGTCCTCACCTTCAGCTACATCCATTTATCCCCTCTTATGGGAAATGCCTCCCCGGAACGATAGATATATTCCCCGGCGCCGGGGAGAGAGCGAGAGCCCATTCCGCTACATAACCCCCCCCCCCCCCCCCCCGCCTCCCTGAGTGAAAATGAATAACAAGCCCAGAAAACATATACTGTGGCACAGGCGTATTCTTCTTCTTGCTGAAAGGCCTTGTCTCCCTTTTAGCCCTGGGGTGCTCTGCTCTCATTGTCTGACAGAATGATTAATTTGACTGAACTTCACTTTGCAAACATCCCAAGTTCAGAGAGAGAGAGAGAGAGAGAGAGAGAGAGAGAGAGAGAGAGAGAGAGAGAGAGAGAGAAAAGGCTTGGTCAGGGCTGCGCTAGTCACTACAGCTGATTTCCTTTGGCATACAAATGTATTTCATTACAAATATATAATTATTTTTAAAAGCTGCCAAATGAATGGACATGTTTTGCCTAAAAGCAGTTGATGGGGGAGCGACTAAATGCTGGTGCCACACTGCCAAGGCCCTGTTTGTATTATGGATGAGGGTTAGGGTTAACTGAATCTATTTGACCTCATATCTCTACTCCACCACGTTCCAGATGGAAGTAGTGATGCTGCAGTTTCAGCATTGAGGATTCCAGTTGATGACGGTGCCACAGCGGTTTGAAAGGACATTGCCTCCATTTCAGGCTTTTTGGGTGTCTGAAAGGACGGAATTATTAATATATTTATTTTGTTCTGCAAAAGGATAATTACTTCTGTTGTTACCATTCTGGGTAGCACACCCATTTATATAATGCACCATAAACATACTAATGACACCTTATAATCTGCTCAATAGCACTGTATAACTCTAGTTACAAGCACTCATAGATATTCATAATGGTTTATAACAAAAACCATGACACATTATAGAGCATTCTATCGTGATTTATCAGGTCAAATATCGTAATACTTCATTATTGCTGGTTCACTTATTTTTGCAAGGATCATAGTGTGTAATAAATCCCAAAGTTGTAATAATACTATAATAATGCTTCATAATCACTGTTATAACACATACAAATTATATATACAGAAGTCAGTAACTCTTTTCTATGCCACCCATGTCTATTAATATAAGGTATTATAGACATTACGGTTTACTTGACCTGCTACCCAGGGGCTGCACATTTGTGCTGGTGCTGTATTGAGCTGTATTATATTGAGAGGTATTTCTAACATGGTAAATAGTTTGTCCTTTATTTAATGTGATGTGTAGAAAGGAGATAAATGTGGGAAATACCTTGTAATACAATGCAAAACAAAGAATTGAATGAAAAAGCTCTTCTCCTTCGTGGATCATGCTTTTTTTTCCATAATGCTGCAGACAAACAGACAAACAAGCCAACAAAAGAGATTAAAAAGCCTCCGTGGTGGAGGTAATTATAGGTCTGTTTGTCTCCTCCAACAGCATCAGAACATTACGGACACAGTTAGTCCTTGTTTAGTGCGAGTGTGTATAAAGAAGAGCTGTCGATCACGTTGGGAGAGAGGCTTCAATGCAAACCTGCGTTATTAATTGACGGTCGAACTGTTCATTAAGCTGGATCACAGATTGTGTCTAACGCCGTCTTTAAGACTTCTTACTTTCATAACATTTTACTGTGATTTATAATGCAGGGCTGTTAGTCTTTACAGTGTGCTGTTGCTACTTTTATCCAGTAAACTATGTGAGTATAACCGTCGGTTAAATCGCTCAATAGCAACGGAAGAGAATGATTTCATTCAGGCCTCATTGCTTTTCATTTTCTAATTCTTTCATGTACAACTCAAAACTAATGTTTTAGTGTAAAGGACTACTGTTCAAAGTCCTTCTTCTTCTGCAGAAAAGTCCCGTCGGAGCAGGCTTATATGGCTCTGCTGGTGTCTGTCAATGCTGTTACATTTGTCTGCACTTGAGCTCAGAATGAGTCAGAAAAAAGGCTTCCGTCAGCTGTAGAGTATGATAAAGAATGGGCCACACTGGTCACGGCTACGCTAATGCAGATTAAATGCATGGTGGTGGGGAGTCTAATAAGGCTAACTGTGTGACTAATGGCAAAATTAAACGTAAAACTCTCGAAGGGCAAAGAACGGCATGTTATACATAAGAGCTGAGAAGGGGATTTTTAAAAGCAGCTTTATTTCCTTTGGTGAGCGTATTGTCACAAGATAAAGCCAGAGCTGTCTCCAACCTTTACATGTTAAACTCACGCGGGTGGGACAGGACAATGCTGGGCCTGAGGTGCATTGCAGTTACATAAATCAAAGCAAAATTGAATCAATATTGCAGCTCTGTGAGGGACTGTGTGAAGTAGTCCGTTGGGATGTAGACTCTCCATTCCTCCTATGAATCCTCCAATGAGGCCCAGAGTTCAATTCCCAACTATTGGAGTTTTTTTGCTCAGTGATCCATATTTGTTAGCCGTCTACTTCTTCATTGTCCAAATAGAAAGATAAAACACCCAAGTTAAGCTGCATGAAGGAAGGATTTTCTAATTTTCCAGCACCTTTTGACACAGAATGACTTTGTTGTGCAATTGAATACGAGGTCCCAAGAGGTACGTGTTCCCCACAGAACATCTCATGACTCAGAGCAGTTTAACTAAACTGCTTCGTTAAAAGACATGGTGGTGACTCAAGAACAATCGTTACAGAAATGAAGATGAAATTTGAAAATGATCACTGGACCAACACCAGGTCAATAGTGTTTGCTGGTTGTTGATTGGTTAGGGAGGATGTCCTCAGCTGAAAACACCTGTGTGGTGTGCAGAGCCTTTAATTATCTCCGCCATGAGATCATGTGATCCCTTGTGTGTGTGAGTGAGTGAGTGAGTGTGTGGCTCCATCTTAAATTATTCACTCAGGGCCTTTGACCACAAAGTGCTTTTTTTCTGAGCGCCAGCTTCTTTTTGTAATTGTTCTCAATGAGGAGAGGCCGTATGCTTTTTTCTCCGCCTTTTTTGTGCAGCCGATGCGAGCGCTTTAAGTTGAAAATCTCTGAACTTTTCAAACAAGTGCTGGCGATTTTACTGTAGTAAATGAAGGAGAAGCTTGTTTTGTCCATCTCTGTCTATCCTGAACTTCATATTTCGGACACACTATCATAACAAAGACTGAAACGGCAATTGGTATCATGTTTATTACCGTACGCCTTGCCTCGCATTGCTCTAGCGGACGCTTTTCTGCCAGAAAAAGGTGCTATGTGGACACAGGCCCTCATTCACTACTCCCTACTCACTATCCAGGGGGTTCTATGTATCGAGTTTGTCTGCTAAATGAACAAAACCCCCCAAAAAAACACTTTCGGGCACTACCCGGGTCATTTACTCTGCACCATTAATTAAGTAATTGCTGTCACAAAATCAAAACTTGTCAGATAGACCATCCATAACAAATATCGACCTGCATTTTTGTGACAAATACATAATGTGTTATTTTGTTGAGTTGCCTCTTATCGAAATGCTCTGAGTGAATTTAAGTTGCCCCTGGTAAGCAGTGATGAAGCGTATATGTTTCGGGGTTTTATTGTGAAAGGTAAGAACATCAGGAGTAAAGCAGCAGGATTTAGTGTGGGACAATAAGTAATGAGTAGTCCAGGTAGTGAGACTTAGAATATGAAAACACACTGACACACAGTTGTTGGATGGGAAACAAAATGTCAGCAGAAAAACTCTATTGCTTATGATTTCCATTGAGAAAGAAAAAACCCTCTTTGTTCCTGTTCCAATCAGGCTGCATGGGGGAATACAAATTGAGTTCTCTTGTTAACACTGGGGACTCCGTCCCATCAGGAAGCCGGGCAGAGAGTAGCAGACAAACATAGGGCTCGCCGATGCTCGACACCGGGAGCACAGAGCTGATGGAAACCTGTCGGAACACCCGACAGTCCTCCTGTAAGTTTACCGTACTGCTGGAAGTGGTTTGTTATTTTAGCCGCTTCTCTAAGGAAGATTCATAGGAACGAGCTCAGGTAGGAAAGTAATCTTATGCCTCATAGAACCCCATTAACTAGCCTGGTCTGTGCTCCATTTCACTCTCGGATAAGTCTTGGAATGAATGATTTAGAGGCGAAAGAGGGGGGGGGGGGGGGGGGGGGGGGAAGGAGAAGGAAAGAACGTTGGGGGGGCGGGGACTTATCCAGCAGGCCCATCCTCGGATCTAATGGGACACTAAATGTAATACAGCACAGCACAGATTTCTTCCCCAGACAATTCTGATAAGAAAAAAAAAATTGCTGGAACAAAACGTTGGCCCTCAGAAACGATGAGCAGACACCTGGGATGGTTGGGTTAGAGGCTCGGCCAAATGCTTTCCATAATTCAAGGCAAAGACAGATTACTGTGAAGAATGATCATAATGCAGGCCTTCACCACCTGTGCTCATCTCCTCTTAGGCAGGTACTCTTCACACAATGCTTTACACTAATCCACTAATGCACAAGCAACACTTAGACCATGTCCAAAGCCAACATTAGCGTTGCTGTAAACTGCTGTTGGTGCAGAAAAGAAGGGGTTTCAGCGGTGTCCTGTGAATCCTCTGATCACTCCAGGAAGGGTGGTCTCTGTGCCTCTTCCTGGCTTCTTTTCTCTGGTCCTTTCTTCATTCAAAGTCCTGTCAAGTAGCACTTCTATGATGATGGAACTCTGCTCACTCCGAAATAGTACGTGTGATGTTAGCAGATGTGTCCGGAGGGGTTTTTAGCAATGCTAGCAGCATGGCTTTAGGGTTACCAGTCACATTGGAGGTCGGTTCATAACTTCAAGTGAAATATCGCACCAGATATTGGATGAATTGCCATAACATTTTTGTTAAACATTCATATTGGAACATTAATGGATGAAACAAATTTTGACCCTATCCAATAAATGATCTCAACATACTTAACACACTTTAAGGGTTGGCACACAACTTGGTTCAGACTCCAGGAGGTCAACACTTTGGTTCCAGAGGGAAAAGTCTTGACAACAGGAAGGCCAAATGCAGGTCAACTATGAGCTGTTTAACTTCCTAACACTAGCTGTAAGCAGATTATAATACATAACCAAAACTACTGATGCCTAAGAATGTTTTAAATCAGAGCAAATATTAAAATAAAAACATTATAATTATTTCCTAATCATTTGAATTGTGTGTTTTTATGCCAATAAACACTATAAATGACAATAACAGAGTACAGCACTGTGTACATTGCCCTTTCACCTAATACTGTATAGGGCTCCCCAAGGTACGCTGTTCAATTCAAACACTGGATTATATTGTTCAGGGAATGTTTTTTTTGTGTAAAATATAGTTATTCCTTTATTTAGCGCATATATTCCAAAATGTTGCCTGCCGCAGCAGCAGGCAGTGAAAAAAGTTACTTTCAGACCCTGTCGAGATGTATTGCAATAATTTGTCTCATGTTTCCCAAAGGATGCATTGGAATAGTTTAGGTGATCCCCTGACTGCACATCGAGTGCAAGTACTTAGTACTTTGGTTTCATGGGCATGATTTATGTTGGGGATGGTGGGGATGTGTCCCCACCACTTTCCCGGATGCCTAAAGTTGTCCCTACCGCCAATTTGATATTAATGGCAAGTGCATTCAAATGAAATATAAATTCCATTGGCTCTACAAACGGTTATTTCCCTCATATTCCCACTTGAAGAAACATTTATATTGGTGTCTGTCTGCTATGATCCGGCCTCCTTTTGCATTTCAGCAATATGATTGCTGAAATGCATTTTCGATGAAACAGCAACACACGGCCACTTCCCTAAACGTTGTCTCTTGATACTCATTACTCATGCACCTATTTGAAGTTGTTTTGTGTCTCTTTGTGGTGGTTTTGCATCTCTATGTGATTGTTTTTTGTTACTCTGAGGTAGGTAGTTTTTTGTGTCTTATTGATCCTTTTGCATCTCTTTATCGTTGTTTAGTGTCCATTTGTAGTTGTTTTATGTCTCTTTGCGGTCATATTGCATCTTTGTAGTTGTTTTGCATCTCATTGTAGTTGCTTTGTGTCTCTTTATGATTGTTTTGCCACTTTTCAGAGGTGTTCTGAGTCTCTTTGTGGGCTCCTTGTGTCTCCTTGCAGCTAACTTGTGTCTCTTTGAAGCCATTTTGGTCTCTTTGTAGTCTTTTTATGTTTCTTTGTGTGTGTTTCTTTGGGCCTGTTCAGTAATCCATCCATGTACCAACGACTGTCTATGAAGTATGGCAGGTGGGGCCCATTAAACCATTGTTTTTTGTTTCGAATAAGTATAGCTAGCATCTAACAAACCCAAACTGCCAAACACGTTATCAATAAGCCTAAGCACGTGATAATTAGCCCGGCAGATGTGGCTTGTGACAACTCAAGGTGACACGCTTTTCATTTCGGCTGGGCTGAAGGAAGACTGGAGGGACCGTCGTTGCCAGCGACTCAAAATAAGATGCCAAAAAGTTCCGCAGATACCTTTGTGCTTGCGTGGTCGCAAGGCCATATGCTTAGGCTTCAATTATGGGGGACTTGGGGAGAGAGGGACCCTGGGTTGAAATATGAATCACTGCCACACTGCCTGCCTTCTGGATTTAGACTCTGCCCACACAGGTCTCCCCGTCTTTATAAATAATCCCAGTCCTGACTAGGGTTGGGTACCGAAAAGCGGTGCCAATATGGTGCTCCTTTCGGTGCCTGAGCCGATTGAAATACTTTTTTTACACTACTCTGATGACTCCGTCCTGGCAGCAGGTAACGATAGCCTCGGTCCTCCGCTCCTCACTCATAGTATTATTACAACGGGGTACTTAGCGCTGGCGCTCATAAGCACAACATCCACAGGCACGCGAAAGCTTCTTCTTCTTCTTCTTTGAGGTGTAGTGGCAGTTGGTAAACGACGAATTGGCGCATTACCGCCACCAACTGGTAAAATAAAATAAGTCATGAGACATGTCATATTTTGCCAGAGAAGGCAAATATGCTCATATTTCTGCAAAATAATTGCTGAAGTTTGAAGCTGTAGTGTGTGTACAGAGTGTGTGTGTGTTTTGTATTTATTTATATTTACTTAACTGTTAACAGTTTACAATATACTTAATATATTGTTCATAGTTTCAAGTTAAAAAGTTTGAAGCTGTAGTTTGAAGCCAAGTGTTTTGTATTTATTTATATTTATAGTATACTTTAAACAGTTAATATATTGTTCAATTTGAAGAAAAACGTATCGGTTCAGGCACCGTTTAGGCACCGGTATCGTTTCAAAAGTATCGTTTTAGCACCGGTATCGGAAAAAACCCAAACGATACCCATCCCTAATCCTGACGCATGTGTTAAATAGACCGCTGACACCAGAGTTCACTTTCATTTACACCTTTTTTTCCGTGCCTAATTAAAATCAGAAATTAAACATGCTCAACCAGTATAACTAAATGAAAAGAAATGAATGTTGACTTCAGACAAAGCCTTACTGAACCCGGCCACCCCCACCTGAGCCAGAACCACTGAAGCATTTCATGAACCAGAGTAGCCTTATTCAAACAACATCCAAGCAAAATCCACACATACAAATTAAGAAAAGCAATCGCAAGTGGAATTGGAAATACTTTCCACACATAGTTTATGCTTTGCGCTGTTGAATTTCATGTTACGTTTTAAGTTACGTTTAGAGAATAAATTGTTTGATTGTCACTTTCAGAACGTATAGTTAAATTGACGATATGAAATGAAATCATAAAGTTGGCTCATAAAACTGTACTTCTCAGTACGCACAGCATTAAGGTTAAAATCTTTTTCTGATATGGAATAATGTAAATGATGGAGGCGGTTTTGTGTCTGTATAGATCTGTATCCCAGAGGAGACAGGTGGTCTTCTGCAAACCACGATGAAGGAACAGGAAGTCTTCACTTCATACATGTTCTGCACTCTAATTACAAAGGTGCTCGAGTCATAGTGGTTACATTGAGGAGCGTTGGCCTCGTTCACTAATATGCGAGTACAAATGTTCTTACTTTGCGCAAAAAATAAGGGCGCATGCAAAATCGCATGTCTGATTCATGACATGTTCGTACCAGCCAATTTAGTTCTTTAGTTTGCACTATTTGCAAACAGCCAACTGCAGCCAACACCAAACCTTTTTACCAAAAGGTTTGGTGTGTTTTACCTTGTTCGTAATCCCAAAGGGTTTAAAACAACAGAAACATATTCCAAGACATTCTCACAGAGAAAGAATGGAAAGTGCTCCTCAGCTTCAAACAGCTGAAGCGGTCACAAAGGAGATAGCTTGTCACAATAATAGTGGGATGAAAAAAACACACATACGGTACAAAGTTCCCTTAAAGTTGAGTTTACATTTGTGAAGACACTGAAAGTTTAACATATTTTCTACATGTCATGCCTACTTTTATTTTTAAGGACAATATTTGCACTTTCTGTTTTCCTCAGTCCCAGAAAATGTATTCAAAATAAATAAATAAATAAAAAGTACAAAGCATGTGCACATGACACCCTGTCACACAATTGTACGCGCTGTGGCATACAGAAAAACAACAAAACACAGCAGATCTAGCCTGATGAAACCCAAAGGGAATAAAAGAATATCACAAATACAAGTACACTGTACATACTATATGACCCAAGAGAACTTGGGCCTCTCTCGACCAGCTTCAGGCTGACAATCAAAGCCCCGGCCTCATGTGTGTGTCCATGTTAGGACAAAAGTGGTGTACGTGATGGGCTCTGGATGCCCTTGCCCTACTTCTGAAGACAAACACCACTGGTTCTCTGAAGCCTGTGATAGAGAGGCTTGCTCCGCGCTGGATCACAGGGCATCATTTATCCAGCCTGCATAGTGCTGTGTAGCACTTGAGTGGCCACTGCAGCCTAATTCCATCTCACACGTTCAGAAGGAGGTCTGAGGAGGAACATCGTTAGGTCTACAACAAGCCTCCCGCTCACACAGCGGCTGCTGGTGGCTACAAACCAGGCAGGTCTGTCACTGGACCCCCCCCCTCTCCCCCGGTAACATGCCGTGACCCCCAGCTGAATTAATTATCCCATCCAACGCTGTCAGCTAATTAACTGACGTTTTAACGGGGGAAATGGCTTCCACGCAATTAATCAGCGCCGAGAAATGAATTAAAAAGAAAACTTCCTAAAAACATGATTACCACTGAGGGTCTGCATTTGAAATTGAATTTTAATTGAGCTTCAGATGTTATACTTTGAGTTGCGGCTGAAAACAGAAATGCGTTCACACCGCAAGCTATTTCTAATAGAATCCCGGTGAAATGAAAAGTCCTCCCGACAGCAGATAAGAGCTTCACATTCAGACCTGTTGACGTTACTAATAGAAAATGCAATTATGCTATAAAGGGCAGAACAAATAAAGATACAAACCCTGACTGTTGGAGCATTAATGGAACAATTCAACAGCAGAACAAATGCAACTGACAATATGATATTTTTAGGTACTAAAGTAATACTTGAGGAGCTGAATTATCTGGACATGAGGAGCTCATTAACACAATAGGACGTTACACAGAGGTCCGAGAACCTTTTATAAACCAGGAGCTAGAGAGCTCCTCAGTCACGGTTCCTGGCCTTAAAGAAGTCTCCAGTTTTCTGACTTCATTCAGTTAACACACTTTGAAAATTGGCACTCAAATTAATACTAGAATGAGAGATGGACTTTTTTTTGTAATATTTATTTGACGTTACAAAAAAAGAATTTCCAGATCTTGTAAAACCGACCAAATGGAGAGAGAAAATGTGCAAACGGGCTGATAGCATGAATGAATGAGAGAGAGAGAGAGAGAGAGAGAGAGAGAGAGAGAGAGAGAGAGACAGAGAGAGAAATAGAGAGAGAGAGACAGAGAGACAGGGACAGAGAGAGACAGAAATATATATATATAGAGAGAGAGAGACAGGGACAGAGAGAGAGACAGAGACAGAGAGAGAGACAGAGAGAGAGACAGAGAGAGAGACAGAGAGAGACAGAGACAGAGAGAGACAGAGACATAGTAACATGAAAAGTGCAGTAACATCGACGGGTCAGAGCACAGAGGGGAGGCGGCGGTTCGTCAGGATTTCATACGTGTGCTCGGGCGTGAAACCAAGTGAGTATGTTCATGTCCGACTGTGCTGAAGAAACATATGAAAAGGTACAGAAGCTACTATGTCAGCATTAACTGTTTCTGTTTTGTCTCCCCCGGGGGAGGGAGTGGGAGTGGGAGGGAGGGGAGGTGAGGTGCCAGAGCCGGTGAAATGATGGCTGTACAGTAGATGCCCTTCAGCACCCTCTGAAGATGAACAACTCAGACCAGGAGCTGTTGATAAAGAGACCGTCACCATATTTCATCGTTTATCCTCCATCTGCCCTGAATTAGTGCTGCAGATGACTCCTCTATTTATTGTGCATAAAAAGTCATCTAAACTCAATGATTCCTCATATTAACTGCTGGGAAGAACACCAATATTGCCTATTTGCTGTAACACGACAGGAAGTACAACTTTGACTACATTGGAGTGATGTCTGTTATTATTGCTTTGAGGAAAGGCTCAGAACCCATCGATTCAGTAGGCAGTTTGCTCCGTGCAAACACTGGCAGTGTGTCCTGTGACATAAAAACAAAGACATCTAAAGCTATTGTAAGGACGCTGTAATATTTTCACTGCACTAAAGGGAAAACTAGCCAACGATTTGTAGAAGGACAGGATTTCATTAGCATGATTTTGAGCGTATGTTCAGGGATACATGCAGCAGTTTAGAGCCTTTTCTTTAGGACACTAAAGGGGGTAATGTCTCAAGTCTATTTGCTCTGCATCCAACTTCCACAATTATATGGAAGCCCAAAGGGGGAGGTGAGAAACATTATTTTTTGTGGTGATCCAATGTCTAAGTCGGACCTGAATTGTTTTCCGTCCTGTGTTTATTACATGAGAACAGGTAAAAAAAACAAGGTTTGCCAGGATAATATTCATATGAGTTTCTTTTCTTCTTTTCAGCTGTGAAACAGAAAATAGATGACAGTGATGCTACATAACCCATCAATTCAGCAAGCAGTTTACTCTGTGCAAGAATTACACCCAAAATAATCCTGGCAAAGAAAAAATAAACAAATCACCTGTTTCACCAGGGCCCACCTGGTTCACAGATGCTTTTTCAATTGTACTTTTAGCAACTCAGGAAGCCTGGCAAAACCCTTTTCACCTTTTCTTAAGTCATGCGCACTGGAGAGAAAAGGATTTTAATCAGAATTACAGAGTTAATCTTTTTTTCTCTCACGGCTTCCGTACAAATCCTCCACCGACCAGAAACAGATACAAATCCATCTTTTATTGGGAGATGTACAGCTGTTGTACAGCTGTTCTTCAGCCTCACTGGTGGAACATGCTGACCTCTCATCGAACTCCGCTTATATCAACCTTTTTTTCTGTAGGTCTTGTTCTATGAGAGGTCTTTGCATCAAAATGCATTTTAGTAGAGGAGTTATCATCCATAGCAGTCCTCTCAGGCTGCTGCATTGTTCGTGCATCGTGTTGCTGCATCAGCGGTTGCCACACTGGGATGATAAAGATGATTTATTTCACTCATTCATTTTCAAACCTACATTTAAATCAATAGAGCATCAGGATATATCATTGTTCCAGTTGAATTATTATGCAACCATAAGCTGTTACAAATGAAATACTGCTGCATACAAACGGCTGACTCTGGCCCACTGGTTTGATGTGACTATGTGAGGAATCTCTAATTGTGCAAAGATAATGGGACAAAAGAAGAGTTAGGTATCAACGGACATCAAGAAGGAAGAAGAGAGTCAAGGAGAATTAAAGAAACGTCACTCAATATGAAGCATCAGTGAACCAACATTATCCATTTCTTTCTGTTTTGAATTATACATTTTTCAGAATATCCTGCGGCTTTGGCGATATTGTTTCTTAAGATCCATGTCAATAAATCTCATTAAAGCTGCTTTAGACTCGAGAGGGGAGCAGGAAAGATGCACGAGCAGGGTTTCTCTGCTTTTAAAGAAGCAATTTAACTAAATAAATAAATAAAGAGTGAATGAATGAGAGCACTGTTGCAGCGAGCTCGTCCTCCTTACAGCATCCAAAACACAAGCAATGAACAATAAAGATGCATCTCTACTGTTTCGCAATTCAATTATCAGAGTGGTATAAAATATGTTTTTTAAAGTGTCATCATTTGGAGGCCTCCTGGGTACAAAAAAAGTAATTTGAATTATTTTAAAGTGACACATTTTTTTTTACTTTTAGTTCACTAAAACTCCCAAAAACCTCGCTCCAGAATGTGTCTCAGTGCTGAATAAATTATTGCTCCTGCATGTTTTTCAAAGCATGCTAAATAATTGCTGCGCTCCTCCAGCACAATCTGCGTCTCCGCTCCACCTTAAAGGAAAGAATAAAATAAATGTGTGCAGTCCACATCTTGATGAGAGGGCTGCCTTCGGGGGGGGGAGACGAGGGCCCCCTGACGACGTGACCTTCCCTCGCTGCCACCAATTATATCAAGGCCTTATGAAATGTAGATTATGTGCCATCCCAGCACTGACATATCTTAATTCTCGCAGTGCAGGGGGAGCGTACCGGAGAGGCATTGGGGCAGAACCCGAAGGGGAGGCCGGGGTAGAGTGTGACGAGACCAGGGGAACACGCTAACACAAAGGGTCACCTTGATGAGGACAGCTTGGCCCTGCTCCGCCTGAAGTAGAGAGGAACTAACAGAGTCTCTTCTAGACGGCTGTGTGATCAATCCAAATCCAATCAAGGTAAATATGAAAGTGCACTGATCGCATTGATATTCATTAGTCCAAAACTGCAATCCGGACCAATAAGCATGTATTATTAATAGATAGGAGCCCAGTTTGGAACAATTGGCATTTAAACTTTGTGTCTTAACCTTTCAGCATAAATGTCAAGTCAGATTTTAATAGAAAAGGTTCATCCAACAGTGATTTCATACATTTCAGCTCAAGTATATATATATATATATATATATAAAAATATATATATATAAACCCTCAAACGCGGTGTGAAAGGTGATCACAAAATGAATTTAAAAACTTTCTTGGCAAGATTTTCACATTTCATGGAGGATGCATGATGAAAATCTTAAAAGTTTTGTGAGGCCTCGCTCCCCCCACCCACACACACACACACACACACACACACACACACACACACACACTCACACACACCAAGCACTGTGAATCACAGGAATAAAGAAGATGTGCAGTGGCGAGATGCTCCTGTGATGTAATCAGCAGCAGCGCGAGAAAACATCTTGTCAGTGAGAAACGAGCTCTACTTCAAGGAAGTGAATCTTGTCTGGTGTTTTTTTTTTAAAATATGAGCTGTTCTTATTGACATGCAATCTTCCGTGGGGTTCTACATGCTATATAAAAATATAACATGATGTTCCAGAAATTGGATAAAACTTGTAAAAACAGGATGATAGTGCTGAACGGTTCCAGGACGTAGTAAAAGTAAAGGATGTACCGCCGGTGGAGTCGAAGAAGAATTGGAATTACTTTGTTGATGAAAAGCTTAAAGTTACCGTGCAGAACGGTTTCATCATAAGAAATGAAATAGAAATTCAAAAATACAGCGTTACTGTTTGTGAAACATACAATAATAGCTAGTGGGATATTTATTTTTAACCAAAGCCAGTTTTTAAATAAAAATATGATATTTATTTCCTGATCAAAATCACATTTCTGGGACCGTGGAGCCTTGTGTTCAATTATAGTTCTTGAAAAGGAAATCGGCAGGTCAGACTTAAAAAATGCGAATCGGCCAAGAACATTCATATTTTAGCTTTGTTGTTTTCTTCTTATTTCATTGTTTATTATTCTTATTTTTAAAATTATTTTATCTGATGCGTCTAGTGCATTGATAATACTGGTGTCTAAACAATAAGTAAAACTGCAGTAGACACCTTTATGTACTAATTTAGCGATGTACCAGTCAACAGAAAGTTCTAAAAAGAGAACCTGGGACCTCTGAGGCCCCTGAGGGTCGGGGCACGATGGCAGCTGCCAGCTTTGCACATGAAGTAATTCAAACTTGAAGTCAGTGTCACACCTTGAGCCACAACGCATTGAATAAATGTCCTCCCAAAATAATATCCAGAGCAGCAGTCTTCACATCTGTCTGTCTCTTTTGAAACTTGTGTCTCGTGTCGGCCGTTTCCTCAAACTCAGAGTAATCCGAGGCTCTGACGGCGTACGACGGGGGAAACGGCCGCAGAGCCGCCGTAACTGTCAGGCTCGACCTTTTCCCCTTTGGCGTTCTGCTGCGTTACATCTTTCTGAACATGCGGCCATGTGGATGAACGGACCATTGACAGACACAGATGGGATTTTGGTTTGAGATCAGATCAGTCTCAATATCAATGAATGCACACAGAAAGATGCTTTTTTTGTAGAAGTATATTTGTCAATCTTAGTTCTTCATATTTACTCATTTCTTTACGTTTAAATACAACTTTTTTAGTGTGAATAGAAAAATATATCTTTCTGTGGAGAGTCATTTATATATAAATCACAGACATTAGTGTATCCTTCTGTGTGTTCATTAATAATCTGACCACATGTGTGCGTGTATGTGTGTGTGTGTGCCCGTCATTCATTTGCTTGTTGGGACCTCTTCTTTTGTTCTTTGCTCTCCATCGTCTTTCCTCTCTGTCTTTCCTACTCCATACCATCTCTCTCTCTTGTTTTAGTCCTTTTGTCTTCCCTTGTTCGCTCCGTTATCTCTCAGGCTCCATCTTAGGGGAAATCTGCTTAGCAGCCCTTGAGCATATACTTGCTTTCCAATTAAATCAAGATGTATTTGCCTTTCAAAAGCTTCCCTTTCCTTACTCTCTCTCCTGGCGGAATAATTGATGGAGGTCTCCGGCCCCTCCATGATGAATGGCTTCCGAGCCCGAGGATGAATAAGAAGATGAATGATTTCACCCCTTTTGTGAGGGCCAGGAGAGGGTCCGTGAAACAAGGAGTGCTGACATTGTGACAAATACACTGACCACGGCAACCAAACCTGGCCCGATCAGCAAGGGATGGAGGCTCGACAGACGTTGGTCTTACCGCCATCCACCGCCTCGGCACGTCTGTCTACCCAACGGACAATTACCCGAGCCTCGCGATTAACTGCAGGCGCAGCGATAATGCTGACGGCCTGCCAGCAGACGAGTGGAGGTGGGCGGCGGGCCAGCGGGCTGAGGCGGGAGAGCACAAGTTGGAGGGTTGCATACGTGTGTGTGTGTGCTCGGTGGAGATGTGGAGGCCAAGAGAACAGGTGCAGTAAGGTGAGAAGATGCCCCATGTGACTTCATGTGGATGGTGCCACCGCTTTCCCTGGCCAAGATTTCTAAGCCGAGACAAGTTTTATCCTCCGACTTCACACAACTCGCCGTCGCACGGCTGAGAGATGGCAACTGTTTATGAGAATAAATTCAATCAGAGTGTGACGGGCCATCTGTTTTAAAGGGCCAATAAGTGAGATCGTCACCGCCCTGTAGAGCATAATGATCATAATGGATCCACGTAGGGGGGGGGGGGGGGGATATCAGTACCAATAGCTCACTTTGCCAGCTGGCTTTCAAAAAGTTTCTGTACTTAACGCTTATAACAGCAACTTCATCCATCCCCGTTCAGTTGGTCGGACTAAAGAGCAACAAAGAAAAAGGTAAATTAAACCAGTGTCTACAGTAGTGTGCACATTTCAGCCTAACTTATTTACTTGAAAAGTGGGAGGGCCAAAGTGTGTGATGCCAAATCCAAATGCAGCTGGTCTTACGACATGTAACAGCTACCTCACTATTGGTGAAAACATAAACCAGCACAAACAAAACACAGTTACCAACATAAACCTGCAGGACACATTACAAACTAACACCAATAAAAATAGCATTTGCATTTTGGAACATAAAACAGCACACTGCTCAGTTGAAATGTGGGCCTACGCGGCACACATGCTGGCTAGAGCGGTGCTGTGCAGCCGGCAACCAGCATATCCGGTGAGCTCATCCTCTTTCAGCTCAGCTGGGCAAAGTTAAATCCTGGAACTGTGGACTCTACACAGTGCAGCCAAACTTTAGGCTAAAATTGTCAGCATAGAGATACACATAAGGTTACTGTTTTGTTAGAATTCTTGGTCTATTCAGGCGATATCTTCCCACTACTGTGGGCGGGGGAGAAAGAGAACACTCTGACAGCTTCCAGCCGCTCGCAGCAGCACCATCAGCCCCTTGAAGAGCGCTCATCCTGACAATTGTGCAACTATAATGCACAATGCTGGTGGTTTGCAGGTCGGTTTCTCATAACGGGTTGGCTGGGTGCAGGTTCTAAAAAACCCTGACCCGTCCATAAGATCTGCTTGGTCAAGCTGTCAGAGCGAAGCAGACAGAAGAGTTTACAACAGGGGTCACCAACCTTTTTTAAACTGAGAGCCACTTCAAGGGTACTGAGCAGTATGAAGGGCTACTTGTTTGATACAAACTTCATGAATAACAAAGTTGCACAGATCACCTTTTAACAATAATAATATATGTGAAGAGACTGATCACATGTCAATGTTAATTATTCCTCACAATAATTATTAACAATGATTGTGTATTTTGTTCAAAATCGCACCCGTTATATTTTTGTAAAAATGATCATTTCTAAAAAGAATTAGGAAATCATGCACTGCCATATCTTCACATCATGACTCGTTTGTACTAACCACTACCTTCATAACATTTTTGAACAAATCATGAACTCTGTCCCATGTTTATACAAATTATCAGTTATGTAAGATAAAAAAAAATCAACTCTTTCACGTTTAAATGAATCCTATTACATTAGTACTAATCACCACATTTTGGGAAATCTGGGTCAACTTTGCATTGTGCAATGAAGCCTGCATGCCGGCCTGTAGTCTGTAGTCACCAGCTTTTTTTTGGGTACCTTTTTCTCCACGAAGAAACTAGTAAAAAGTCTCGTCTATAGCCGAGGGGGGGGGGGATCCAACCCTCTTAGGCACGCGAGCGTCTTTGGGCGCCTGCGTTCAAACCTCTAGTCTAAGCCTTTTCGATCGTACTGCGTTGCCTCGCCTCTATTCCCGCCACCCACGAGTTGTTGCCCCGCGGCCAGTGTTGCCAACTCGTCAGTAAGGAAAGTAGCTATTGGCTGTCCTAAAAGTCGCTAGAAGTCGCTAAATGACATCATCGCCTAATTTGCATAATGGTAATGAGCGCTGTAGGAGAGAGGCGGGAACAGCGGCGGCTTTGCACATGCGCGAATCATTTGCATTTGAGTGTGGGTCTCCTCTTTCTGCAGCTGGGACTGGCTTTCACGCCAGAGTGAAAACACCAGAAAAAATAGCTAGATTTGTCGCTAGTAGCTTTTGACAAAAGAAAGTCGCCATGAGGGTTTGGAAAGTCACCAGATTTAGCGAGAAAGTCGCCAAGTTGGCAACACTGCACGCGGCCTGTTTCCGAGGACTGACGGACCTGACGATAGGGTGCGATCGCAGTGGGGGCGGCGCGTCCGCTGCCAACGGGAAGCGCCCACCATTCGGAACCTGAGAACCTAGTGCGGTGCGGCGGCCTCTTCCTTTTAAAATCTACATGAATGCAAGCGTTTTTGATGCAAAAAGAACAGAAACTACAATTTTAGGACGGAGCTCCATGGGGACGAAGTGCTATTTTTAGAACATGCCTTGCGGGCAACTCACATGGTCCCTGCGGGCGACCAGGTGCCCACGGGCACCGTGTTGGCTACCTCTGGTCTACAACATGCGTTTGAAGGATAAATCCATGATGTCAAACTGATTCAGCAGAGAAAACAGTTAAAAAGCTAAAGATAGAAGCTAAAGCTACAGATCACAGTGTGAAAGTGAACCACCACATCACCTGGAGATCCAGACAGAAGACAATGATATTAAGGAACAGTGTTTCTGTAACCACTGGTAGTTCTCAATTCTTTAAAAAGTGCAGACATTCAGTAGACCTTCAGTAGCTAGCGTAGCATAGAAGTGCTAATGCTAGGTAATGATGTGCTAAAGTTCTCTGCTAATGTTAGCTCCACAGCTTTTGACGTAGAAACGTAATGTTTTAGAAAGGTATTTCTGCTTCCAACCTCTCCAGTTAACAAGTATCTCTATTACACAACTTTAACCGTGACTCATTAAATCCACTGAAGCAGCCTGAAGATGAAGGAAATATTAAAACAGTGCACGAGAGTCTTTTGAGCAGAGCCGGGTGGTCGTCAGACCCTGGTCGCAGCTGGACGATGCTCTGCTATAATTGGCTCGTTTGCTTCTCAGCATCATGCAAAACCATGTGTTATTCTATCTATTCACAAGGTAGGGGGGCTGAGGGAATAACTGATCTTAAACCTGGCCTTATTCTTCTAAAACCATGACTGATTTTATTTTTTGTATCGGTCTACTTCATGAATACAAATCTTCACTCTTCTTTTAGCACTGTTTTACACACACGGAGATGACAATTATCTATATATACATATCTATATGCTTATTTTAGAGACTTTTGGGAACAAATGTGACTCAGTTGCGAGGGTTCCTTTGTAACTGATTTATTGACCATAAATTGAATATCTCTCCCCCTGTGAATCGTAACAGGCACACACGTGAGTCATAACTATTTGTGTGTGTCGGCTATGAAAAAGATCTCCATTGTGATTTCATGAACACCTTTTTAATGCACAGAGAAACAAACGGGACACACTGCTGCTGCAATCACACTGAAAACAATTGGAGTGGAAAAGGGAAATGTTTAAAAAAGAAAAATATTCATGTGCCAAAGAGAATAAAAGTGCACCTGCAAAGTTCCTCATGATAAAATGACTCAACACAGACTGAAGGACACTAAGCAGACAATAAAAGGAATGTGATGCCATTGTACTTGACTGCATTTTATTATACATTGTCTGTTATTTAGTTTACCCCACGGTCTACGGTCAGAACATGAACTCCACTACAGAACACACTTGAAATGCCTGAAGCAGCGAGCGCTGCGTGAATGCCTGTCAGCATTCATGAGGCATTTATATGATGCTTACATCATTTCTGACAGGGCGGTGGGACATTGTCACTTTGTTGAGAAACATCTCAAATATGAAAGAGCTCGCGGGAAGTCCCTTCTTTCCTCCCATCACGCTGTTACGGAGCTAATGTCAGAAATTGGAGCTTTTATTTGCCTCAGGAAGGTGTCGACACATTGGATCTAAATTCATTATTTTTGCTGCAACCGGAGCTCTTCAAAAGTCTCCAACTGATAGCATTATGGAAAAGTGTTGCCAGATGATCAAGCAGAATTTCAGATTGTTCATGGAAAGCGACAGATACGGAAGCCCTGAGATGGCAGGTTAGAAATAAACTAAAACATGGTTGACTCTTTGGATCTGAATAGCTATTTTCTCCTGTGTTTATCACTCAAAAGGGCCAGTGTGGAGGATTTGGCAGCAACTAGCGGTGAGGTTGAACATCGCAACTAACTGAAACTTCTCCCTTCTGCCAAGCCTGTAGGAGAAATACTGATGCCAACAGAAAAACACCAAGGGCCCCATCTAGTGCCAGTGTTTGGTTTGTCCACTCTGGGCTACTGTAGAAACATGGCGGCCAGCTCTGTGAAGAGGACCCGTTTCATTTGTAGGTATAAACGGCTCATTCTGAGGTAACAAAAACACGAGGATTCTTATTTTCAGGTGATTAAGCCCTATAGAGAACGTACTCAGATATATTATATTATTCCGCTGTGTAAAGTGTGTCACGACCTGGCTCAAAAAGTCATAACATGAGGGAGACAAGACGAGTAATAAAAGTAATAAATAGACATTTATTTAATGAACCAACTACTAAACAAACAAACAAACCAACAAACAGCCAGCCAGCCAGCCAGCCAGGTCCTCTACACAAGAGTCAAAGAGGAGAGGAGGCACCTCGCCATGCTCAGGTGGTGCATCTTGATAGCTGGCCATTTCCAGCAGGCTCAGGTGGGGCTCGTTAGCTGCCAATCAACATCCTGAAAGACCAAGTAGGCAGCAAACAGGATACAGACCCCTAGTGGATGGGAGGGGTCCTCACACCTCCATAAAAACCCACCAGGAATACCGACAAACTACATACAGATTTCATATTTACAAGTTTCATACTACCTGTTGTGAGTGCATCTCCCCAGCCCACCAATCAATCTCCACTCTGCAACCCAGCAACTCCAACATGTGGCGAAGCATCTAAGAGTGAGAGCAGAGAAGCAAGGAAGGCCAGCGAGATTACAGAGATATGGTACCGCACATGATGGGAAGCAGGGTTTCCTGGAGGGCCAGTTCATGCAATGAGCTGCATGAACGAGTGGTGAACACCCAGAACTGGAATTTTCCTAATTACCAGCTGACAGAAAACACCGAACAGAACTACCATAAGCGCTAAGCTGTTGCCTCCTAAAGGTTCCTCTGACAGACGTGCAAAGAGGCAACCCAACCACAACTCAGCTCACCCAATCAAGGCATGAGCTGTAGCGCTTATGTTCCTGAAAGGTATCAGGCCAAGCTACAAACTTGCCTGTCACCGCACAAACACAAAAAACAGTTCACCACATCCCTCCTTTATTATCAACTTGCTTACCCTATGAACCATTAAAAACCTACTGCCACTGTGCAGCAGCAGTCTTCAGGTTCCACCTGCAAGGTAACTGGGTCCAATACCCAGACACCCAACAGGCTGTGCAATGCTATTATTACAGAGTCTTGAACTACCCAGAAACTTCAAGAACATGACCATGATCACAAAAACCGGAATACAAAACATGTAGTTAGCAGGAAACACAAGAAACTAGTTTCGATCCGTACAGAATTTAACTAACCCACTAACAGGAAAAACAGCCCATACACAGCCATCACTGCAGCTCCGTCCCTCTGACTGCCTAACCAGAGACTACGTAAGCTTCCCCCCTAGTCTTCAGGTGCTACTTGTGGTGGGTACTTACGCACTAAAACCCACAGGCTCGGTAAAGAAACCATGAACTGGCCAACCACCTGCAGCCTCGGACGTGCCCCCGAGACAACTGCTCTAACCACTTTCACACCACACTACAGAAACCCCCCAACGAACTCCGAAGGGAATCCGCTCTTGAACCTACAGGGACAGAACAACAGCAATTTTCTCACCTTGTATACAGGACCACCCAAACTCCGTTCCGCAAAAACCACCAGCATAACACATGCTCAGTGACACAAACACACTCCTCAGGAACACTGTTCACTACAGTTGCTAACAAAAAACAAACAGAGGAAAACAGCCTACTCACCACACTCGTCCATGTCTCCAAAACAACCAGATTGCACATCTCACTCACTTAAACAAGGTGCACCTGCCCACCAGGCTACCACTGACCCAGAAATCAGTCTCCGCTCATCAATTATCCAGCAGAGCCAACATCTCTCCACAAATCTTGTGTTACCTGGTTCATCAAGTTTGGACGAGCCCCCATATGTCACGACTCGGCTCAAAAGGTCGTAACATGAGGGAGACAAGACGAGTGATAAAAGTAATAAATAGACATTTATTTAATGAACCAACAAAAAAACAGCCAGCCAGCCAGCCAGGTCCTCTACACAAGAGTCAAAGAGGAGAGGAGGGGAGGCACCTCGCCATGCTCAGGTGGTGCATCTTGATAGCTGGCCATTTCCAGCAGGCTCAGGTGGGGCTCGTTAGCTGCCAATCAACATCCTGAAAGACAGAGTAGGCAGCAAACAGGATACAGACCCCTAGTGGATGGGAGGGGTCATCACAAGTGGTAAAAGGAACCCTGAAGAAGACTGCCATGTGGAAATGTTGGTATATTATTAATTATCTCTGCATCGTGGCTATGAACTATTTTCCTTTAACTTACACATTCCTTTTTCAATTCATTTTATTTAAAAAATTGACAGTTTTATTTTTGATCAGATTATTCTGATTTAATTTACATAGCCTGCTGACATACAATATGTGTACCTTGTGTTTAAAATGCATGGAAATGAATATTCACCTGAAAGAAAACAGGAACGCTTTAAGCCCTATTTAGAACGTGTGGTTTAGCACTTTAGCATCGAGTGGCTGAACGTATTACAACATCAAAAGAAATGACAAAAATCACCCATTTCCAGTTCTAAAAAAGACTAATAATAATAATAATAATAAGAAAACTATTTAGTTCAGACTTGAAAATGGATCACCAGATTGTTTTTAATGATTGGTTTGATAAATGAATTTGATGCAACATCCACTTACTTTTTCCAAAGTTTTCTTCTACATCTCACAGTCTTACACACTGGCCAGAGTTATGAGGCTGCTTAGGTCACATGATGACAACTGAGTAATCTCCATGAAAAATCCGCTGAGGAAGTCTGTGAGATATGGTCAAAAGCTCCGGAAAAAGACAGTCGGGTGACCTTGAATATATATATATTAGTGCTGGGCAACGATTAAAATATTTAATCGCGATTAATCGCATAAATTTTTTGCGATTAATCGCATTATTATGGCAAAGTTCAATAATGAATTCAAAAGTAGTGTATTGCGCACTTTTATTTTAAAAGTACTGCTATGTGAACAAAAGTGCAATAATGTTTGGTTCACGAGCTGCAGGTAGCATGTTTTATACTTAATGTAAATATAATTCATACTTTGTTGGCATCTTATTCTGAAAACCGGATGTTCGTCTGAAGAAACCGGATGTTGTCTCACGTTAATGTTTCGCTCGCTCCCGATCTGTGCTGTTTAAATGCGTTTACCGTGAATTTCAGCATATAGGTGCACTAAAGTGTAAGTGTCTGCTGAGTTGACCACGGAGATCTGAGTGTCTGCTGACTTTACCGCAGTGATGTCCAGTAGTCTCCAGGGAGGGAGGGGGGCAGAAATAAAGAGAGAAGCCGTGGGCTGAACGAGATGTCTGGTCTCCCGACTCGGCTTATTACCGTCTTATAAGTGCACCTCATACACAAACCCAGGATGCTCGGTCACATTGGTGGCAGCGGTGTTTATTAAGCACCGACTACGGACCGCTACGACTATTTTAGGCTTCGGCGACTGAGTGTGCACTTTCTTAGCTTAGCTTAGCTGTCTCAGTTTAGCTAGCAGGCTAACTCCGCGGCACTTCAAAGAGAAAAGCGCCGCTGGTTCAAGTACAGGATGTGGGTTGGTGGGTTGCTGTTCAGCAGACGGTCGGCCAGCAGGGATATCCATGTGGACCTGCCTGCTCTGCCTGCCTGTTGCTCACTGGCAGCGGTGGAGGAAGTCTTCGTGAGACTACGTTGGTTGCAACGTGTGGGAGAAGCATAGATAAACAAATGCAAGAGAAGCTAACAAATGCTACAGAGAAGTGGATACACACTGCAGCCGATTAGTATTGTGGAAGATGTCGGTCTGAGGAACGTTCTCAAGGTGCGTTCGCGTCGCGTTTGGTGTGAACGCACCTTTAGGATCGCAACGAATGACGTCACGTATGAGCCTCAAGATGCACCGTCACAAGAAGAATACACAAGTTGTATTAAAAGGAGAGGACTACTAAAGCGACGGCGTTACAACGTGCACCAGCTGTTGCTCTCACTGGAGACTACTGGACATCGCTGGTCACCATAGTTGCCTCAGAGTTACAGCATTATATTGATGAACAGTAGAGCTGCATTCACATGCTCTGACTGTCATGAAGACACAATACACACATTTAGATGAAACGTGCTGAAACATTTTGTTCATGTTGCACAGCAGTGGAACGTTTCACATACAGTCACACACACTGAGCACAGATAGTGTGCAAGAGATAGAACTGCTACTGTGTAAAGGGAATACTGCTGTTAAAAAGAACATTATGTGTTTAAAGTGTTTGCAAACCAAATGTCATTGCCCTTTTGTTCATATAGCAGTACTTTTAAAATAAAAGTGCGCAATACACTACTTTTGAATTCATTATTGAACTTTGTCATAACATTGAGATTAATCGCAAACAAATCATGCGATTAAAAATTTGAATCGTTGCCCAGCACTAATATATATATATATATATACTGTATATACTGTATATATCTATATTCTTTTTAGTTTTTTTTCTGTCAAACAGTCTGTTTCCTGTCTTATTTTTACCACGATTACTGGAAAAAAAACAACTTCAGCACCTGGAAGATTTCACGTGTTTCAACTGCTCAATTCAATTAATGTATTGTTTTTATAATAACAGCAGTTGAGGGAAATCAAAACAAAATAAAGAATGTTGCTGCTTCACCACCTAGAAAAGCAATAACGAGCCTAAAGGGACATGTTTCACTTACGTATTATCAGCACTTTTGTGTTTTTTTTTACAAAACATTTAAAGTTCTGTAATTTTTAGACATGAGGGTGAATATAATAAATAAGGAATATATGATAACTATATTTAATACTGTTTGATTCATGGGAGCTGTAGTTTCATTCAAATCTAAACAACTTGCTGTTTTCACTTTCTATGGTCGGGGAACCGGAGTGGAAACCCCACTACTGAGCCCCCAGAGTACACTGTGTGCTTTCTGTGGCACCCTGCTGGACGCTTTGAAAAGATATTTAAATTCATGATATTACTCTTTAATAAAAAAAAAAAATTGATGTGCCGCTGCGTCGAACTCTGTTCTGGACCCCGTGAGCGCTGTGAGCCCAGGGGCGATGTAGGGATAGAAAAAAGGTTTGAGCTGTGCACAGAGAATGGGTGGGGGGGCAGTGGCTCATGGACCCAGCAGAAGTTTAATTTAGATTAGAAAGGTTTTAATATCCGCAACTTCCAATGAAAAGGCAGTCACAAAATAACCACTGCCGCTTCGTCGCCATCCGGCTGTCCGTCACCTCGCGTGATGTGGCACTGAACCCCCCCCCCCCCCGTTACATCAGCAGCAAGCCATAAACCCGTCTCACATGCCTCATTCAGCCAGCAGGCTGCCTGAATGAGGCATTTCCAGGAAAGAAAAATATGCTGAATTATAATTATTAATTCCACTCTCTATTGTAGTGCTCTCCACCGCACTCTGAACACAAAGGGAAAAAAACAGGTTGTTACTCATGCAGGCAGAGTGGCGGAGGAGATCCTCTCCATTACAGAAGCCTGCTCTTTACAAAAGTCCCGCATGTTCTACAACTTAACTGTCAGCACTGAGGGGAAATAATAAGAGAAGCATTATGGAGTGGTTGTTTATGAAGTTTTCGTTCATTGTATTCCCATCCGACTCGTCAATCAAACATTTAGAGGCCAGCGCTGTAACGACCAGCGCCGTAACGGCTCGCTCAGCACAGTGAGGTCAAACTCTGCGGATAATGAGGCGTCCGGACAGACGGGTAAAAATCGTTGGCCTTCTGGAATCGCTTGATAGATATGGAGAGCCAGGATTCTTCTCTGGCTGTATGCTGCTCAAACATTGCTGCCATGTGCTGCACTGGTAATGAAGAGAGCAGCAAAATGGCATCTGACTGCCCCCCCACTAATGAATCCTGACACACACACAAAAACACACAAACTTCCCAGTAGAGATTTTGCTAATGTTCTATATATTTTCTCTTCACATTCATTGTTGAGTTGGATGGTGAGCTCCCTGTGAGTCGCACTGACAGGAACAGAACAAAGGGTGTGTATGCGTGTGTGTGTGTGTGTGTATATATATATATAATATATATAGATAGAGCAGGGCCTCATGTAACTGTGGTCTGGCAGTGAATATGCACGCAAACAAAACGCATCTTTTGCATTTTTTACAAGATTTTACAAAATAGACAAAATAATTTGGACAAAAACATTTAACAGTCTCATCCAACTCATCACCCTTTACGGTGGTGAAGTTCGGGTCCATTTCATCAGGACTACACTAGATGGCAGAAGCTTAGAGGCCACAGTTTCGTGTTATATTTTGTGTCATAACCATGCTGTGCTATAGGTATTATTCATGCATTATTGATATTTTTACCTTTTTTGTATTTGAGAGAGAACAGATATGTAAATTGCTTTCAATTGCTACCATTCATTAATTCACATACTTAAAGACAGCTTGGTTTCTGGCAACATGTTGTTGGATATCTGACGATGCAGCACGATGCTAACACAGTACAGTGTGGGTCACTAGTACCAGTCTGCTAGTGGAAGCTCTGAATACAGTACAGATCGTGAGCATGAATGTACTGTTTCACTTTATTATTCTCCACTTCTGACTCGCCTGTCAAAACGAACTATGAAACTTAAAGGCCAGAAAATAACTAAAATGTCAAACTACACATCTATGTCTCACGCCAAGAAACAGTGCATCCCCATGACGATCGAGACTAACCAAACAAGTGAAAACCCAATCCAAATGTAACGTGTACAAATACATAAAAAAAGAAAAAGAGATCCAAAAAGGACCGGAAGATAGTCTCCACCATGTGAAATAGATTCAAGGATAATGATTCGCTTAAGTCGACCCAAACAGACCAGATCACAACACTGCCTTCCAGAAATGTATATATTGTTTAAGGTTAGTGAAAGACTGCAGTTTAGGTTAAATAAGGATGAAGTAACACGTCTCATCTTGGGCTTCAAGTCACTGTTTTCAGGATCAAACCAAAGACCCCCGTCCCACAACAAGTGCTGTGAGTCTCTCAACAGAACCATAAATAAGTTGAATCATGCTTTGTCTGCTAGAAGCAGATGTTGTATTGCAGGAGTGGATGTTGTAGGAAAACAAAAAGTAATTTAGTGACTTGTCAGAACATCAATTCCCAACATTTCATATTTAGGTTGACAAGAAAACGTAATCTGGGCCGAGTTATGTTCATTCCTTGAAAAACATTTGCTTGTTGCAACTTGGTAGGAGACAGGATTGCACAACACTGCAGCCACAAGGTGCTCCAGCAATCATCAAGAAAGCTGCGAGGCCGCTTGGATCCACAAACATAAGATGCAAGAACAAAACCCCACCAGCACCCAGTAAGAATGGAAATGATTTGAACCCAGCCAGAACCGGGTCATGGTCTTAGTTATTGTTAACCCAGTAGGATATCTTCACTGGGGCCCATATGGATGAAGTCTACTACACTGGGTAACTTCCTACACTCGCACTAGCCATGGCAAACTGCCCGAACATCATAAATGACTAAAATCTCAGAATGTATTAGCAAACGCCTCGGGCGACTCAAACAGCATTCCACATTGGTTATCAAGCCCGCTGATGTTGACTTTTTTTTTTTTAGTAATGAGGATTTCTGACAGGCCTGTGATGAAGCACTATCGCACAGCTGCGAGCGTGCCGAGTGAACCGTGGAATATGGTCTCATACCTGTGAGGTACTCTGGGTCGGGGACGGGGTCCGACAGCTCCTCGTGGCACTGGACCTCCGTTGGCACCGATGCCACCGCCATGCCATCTGGGAGCTGCTGCTCGATGCCGCGGGCAAAGTTCTTCTGCCTGGTGTGAAGAGACGGGAGAGAATGGGAGGTCCTGTTCAGAGACAGAATTACTCAGTCATCCAGACATAGGGAGGGGAGAAAACCAGACGCAAAGAGGCAAGTAGGATGGATAAAAGGAAACGGGGAGGAACAATGATGAATGTGAGCAAAAATAGGGTGTGAGGGTGGCGGGACAAAGGGGCTACATTTACAGCATATGCTTCAGCCAGCCAAGTTCTTTCAGCGTCATCTTTTTTTTTAATTTGAGGTTAATAAAGCAGGGACAAAACAATCTTTTTTGCTCAAAAAATTCTGCTCAAGACAATTTGAAGGTCACCTACTGTACCAGGACTCACAAAGTAAATCTGTTCTTAAGAAACTGTGCAGTGAGAATGTGTGCATCTCAAGCATATACATATAACATGCACTTAGAAATATGCAGAAACAAAGTCTACATAATGAAACATTTTTTATCCTCTCTCAGCCCATTTCATTGAATGTGTATTGTGTTTCTTTAAGAGTCTATATTTGGGATAACTAATAGGCGGACCGCGGTCTGGATCCGGACGCCAATGTATCCAGACCCTGGACCTACAACCGATAGATAATTGAGAATTACTACATTTTGATGGAGCACTTCTTGGAGCACTTCTAGCCTTTTCAGCACTCAATCAGCGGACCAGGAAACACACCGCTTTGGTCTATTTGTAGTCTCTTTGTGTCTCTTCGTAGACGACTTATGTGTCTTTGTGGTAAACTATATAGTAAACCCATGACGGTTTGCATGTACATGAGACAAATGAACAACTCCACGGATGCTATAAACAGCCACAGTCGTACATAATGATCGTGTGCTCTGGCCTTGTTGGACCACCTCACCAACGTGCATTTAAGTGAACTTTAAGGAAACTTTTGAAATGTCCCAATAAAAAAACAACCGAATTAGGTTTAGACGTTTCCCTCGTCTGGTTTGGAGCGAGAAAAGGCTTGAGTGTAGTTTTGTCAGAAGTTGGCGCATAGGCTATGTATGGCTGTAACCCGCCAGTAAATGAAGAAGAAGTAGAGGTTGTGAATGGAAAATAAAACAAGTTGCCTCGGCCGTCTGACCATCTTTGAGATATAAATAGAAAGAGGTCTTTAGGAACTGGAGAAATTGTACTTGTTCTTAGGCAGCTAGTATTGGCCATGTTTCATGTTGTCTGGAGACAAGTAAGTTGCGGGAATATGCCGAAAGCAGAGACAGCTGATCAGTCATGTGACTTAGATGTTCACTACATCAGAATCTATTGGACAAAGGACTTTCTATAACACATGTAGCTCTTCTTTTCTGCAATTGTAGAATGTTTATTGAATTTTGCCCTTTTCATCATCTTTCCTAATACCATAATTAATTAATAATGGAAATGCACATGCAAATATGGGAATGAAGACCCGGCTACAGGAAATCAGTGAAATGATGCTTCTCTTTTGCTGTGATTTTCATTGACTGGTCTAAAGACTGGGAGTGGAAATCAGTCTTCATTGAGATTCATGAACACAATCAGGCTTCTGCAAAGTATCTTTATACAGATACATATTTCCTTCTTTGTGTGTGCACAGCGATTTAGGCATGAGCCTACAAAGTAGTTAGAAATTTCACAATTTTTGAGACCCCATGTTTGAGACCAAAAACTCATTTCTTTGTAAGAACATGTATTATCACCAAATAAACAAACCGACTTCATCCAAGTCTGGATTTCAGCTCTGAAAATCCCATCAATAGTGTTTGCTACTACTAACAAAAAACAACGCTATTTAAACTTCAAAAAACATTTGTAGATGATATTGTATATTCAAACTTCCCTATAACCTTTAGTTGTATGAATATTCTCCAAAGATATGACCTCACAAAGACAACTTTAATGAAATACTGTGTTGACAGACAAATGGTGAAAGAGGGATGAATGATGGAGGATGAATGCAGGCTGGAAGGACAGAGAATAATCATAGATGGATAAATATGAGCTTCTCATCTGTGTGAAGCGATACCTTCTGGCAGTCATTAAGGGGAAATCAATACATAGTAACAATTATGCAAGACTGCGCGGCATACGGAAGAGACAGAGTCTCATAAAGCACGCCATTTTTCATCATGTCGGTTCTGTTGCGACGTGACTCATCTTCCGTCGGAGAGACGATGTCCTCGTTTGTCTGTTGCTGCGAGTGACTCTTTGTTGAACTCACTCACTTCGTTCCCTCATCACACTTTGTCTCAATGCCAGTTAGGTTCACAACAAGGTTCCGCGATGGAATGACTTCAATAAATCAGGTGTCTCGGGACCAAAGCTGATGACAATACATCTTTGTTTAACTCCCGTGAGGATCCGTAGGCCTCTGATTATTTGGACTCCAGAGTCATTTTAAATGCACAAAGCCAGAACTTATTTTTATGAAATACTCTTTTTTTTATGGCTACAACATAAAAACAATCGCACACATTTGACATATTACCGCTAGCCGTCATGCTACTGGGTTAGCAGCGGCTCCCACTCGTTCTTTGGATCTGTGGATGTGTTCCTAATAAACGAGTGAACTTCTAGACTTCAGTGTTGGTCCATTTGTCCGTGTTTTGTTTTTCATTTGTCGGTTGTTTTTATTTGGCTAAAGGTTTTTGAAAACGGCAGTTGCCGTAGCTGCACTCGGCATTCTAAAATATTTGATAAATGAAATGTTCATAATTCTAATTGACTGCTCACAAAATCACTGCATTCCCACATTATCTCTCTTATTGTTATTCATAGGAGATGAAAAGAAGAATATAAATGCAAGACCTAGCTGGTGATAACGCAGAATCATCCTTAAGCACACCATCGTTCAACTGTAACCCAGAACACTTCAGCTACCAACAATGGCTGGCCTGTAAGGTTCTGTACCGAAGTCTACCAACGGGACTAGAGAAGTAAAGAAATCATCTGTGGATGAACGACTCATTTGCTGCCGTAAATTTTACTCTCAAATTTCTAACGACAACTTCCTGTATGCTGAGAATATGCCCCGCCATCAACCATATCTGATACGACCTAGAGCATCTCAATAAGCCTAAATGGATGGTTTTCTCAGTTGATGCCCCCTTTTTAGACACACTACTATTAAAAATATGTGTGATAAAAACCTTGCTCTGTAATACACACTACAACAGCTGTTAACCCTTTGACACACGCCATGGGTCAAAAGTGACCCGACGGAGTTTTAATTGTAAATATCTTTGCAATAAATTTATTTCATCATTCAGAATTCCTCAATTAACTAGTTTTTGATCATCACAAATTCTTATCACAAGTTGATCATCACAAGTTCAAAAGGGTTAGAAAGGGTTAAAAGGTTCTCCCCTGCGTAGTTGATTCCTGCAGTTTGTTCTGGGCCTGAGCTTTGAAAAAAAAGAAAAAAAAAAGGATATGCAATTATTTACAAATCAGAAAACTGTTGCTTTTGGGAAAGTCACAGCTTGAGAACAACAGAAGCCACCGGCTGGAGTAGGAACAGCGTTGGAGCAGTTGTGTCAAATACGATCATTAAACTGACATTTTATTTGCACGGCCATGGCGTGGCCGGGGGTGTGAGGGTAATCCGTTGCTGGTGTGGCTGGTATTAAGGAGCGATATTGGGACGAATCTGCATCTTGCTCCAAGTGCTCAGAATGCATGAATAGATTAATGAGACAGACATATGCATGTGCACTCTTTTCATCAGATTTATAACGCAGCTCGTATACGCCTGATTTTATGAATCATCACAAGCCTCATTTCAGGTCCCACAGTAAATTGATGCAGAAACGCCCTTAAGTCGGTTTGCATAACTACATTTATCTGTACTTATTGGATCCTTCAATGATGGCAAAGAAGCAGTGCAATTTCACCCACTGTGTCATGTGCAAGGTTCTCCAACAGCACCAGAGCAGCTGAGGGGTATTCACAGCGGCCGGACCACGAACCAGGTTGGTCTCATCCAGCATTTGATGTTACCAAAAATAAAGCGGCCTAATTTGAAGGTATACCACAAAATAATGTCATATGTTATTCCATGTAGTCATGAATGAGGAAGTATAAAGAGCACGAAAGCCCACACAAGGGCCACCTCCAGATGAACACGCACCACTACGTTGCCACCATTTAGCAGCCCATTATTGAAAGCTCATGTTTCACAAAGTGTGGGGCTCCACACATGGAGCGGAGGAGAGACGGGTAAAGTGAAGCTAACGTTGTTGGTACCGGTACCATGGATTCTGTGTTTTCAGCTGAGCTAGACTAGAGATTATTAGATTAGGAAATAGAGCAGTGATGCCGTTTTGCACACATTCTCCTCCGTGAAGTTTACTGGGAGTGATGTGATGTAGCCCTTGTGTGTTTTATTTTGTATTTGGCCTGGGAGTGCTCCGATTAATTTGGCCTGTGGTCATAACACACCAGTCGAACTATACTACTTTAGTTTGAATGAAAACTCAACTTCTGGAAATGTCCCCTGGTGCTTTTTAACCACCGTTCTGGAAGAAGGAAATAAGAGTAAAAATAACAAACTTATTTTTGTGCTGTGCAGTGGATCTAACATATGCCAATGTGAAGAGTGGATTTCTAAAAGTAACTAATAAATATTTTAGGAAACTTGTGGTTAAATTTGAGAACAAAATTTGGTGTGGTGTTTTGATACCATGTAGGGAAAAAAGTTGAGTTGTACTGTTCAGTAACTTAACAGTAAGACATAATTCATAATCGTGATCCTGCCTGAAAAAAAAGACATCTTTGTCATATCGCCCACACCTGGTGGGCGCACACACACACACACACACACTTTAGTTATTTGTGGTTGGAATATGTTTCTGAATGTATTACAAAGTTATGTAGTTGAAAAAGAGTTAAGGACGTTACAGAACGCCAAACAGGCTGCCAAATAATAACACAATCAGTGATATTGTTTGTTTTAGCTGTTTGCCAGTGTTTCACTTCAAGGTTTCATCTCTCACTGTATATATATATATATATATATATTAGTGCTGGGCTAGTTAACGCGTTATTATCGCGTTAACGCATTCATTAATTAACGCCGACAATTATTGTATCGCGCGTTAACGCATTTTTTAAATTTATTATAATTTTTTTTATTGAAAGACAAGAGAAAATACATATAACAACAAGAGGATGACAACAACAGTGGGATCCTATATATACATCCTATAGTCAGTTGTGTATGTATGTGTGTGTGTGTGTGTGTGTGTGTGTGTGTGTGTGTGTGTGTGAACGTGTGTGTGAACTTTTGTGTGTATGTCCTTGAGCCTTTTGAGATGGGAAAAAAAAAATAACAATAATTAAAAAACAACAACAACAAAACAAAAAAACAAACAGGTAAGCATTTTTAATGTATTATTATTGTAACAGACTGTCTCATGTTTATCGTTTTGTATTGGAGATATGATGTCCCTTCAGGGTTGCCATAGAGAAAAGGCGACTTCCGCTTCTGGTCGAGGGGGGGCAGAAATAAAGAGAGAAGCTGCACCAGCTGTTGCTCTCCCTGTAAACTACTGGACATCGCTGCGGATGTTTCTGAAAACATCCGGTTTTCAGAATAAGATGCCAACAAAGTATGAATTATATTCACATTAAGTATAAAACATGCTACCTGCATCTCGTGAACCAAATGTTATTGACCTTTTGTTCATATAGCAGTACTTTTAAAATAACAGTGCGCAATACACTACTTTTGAATTCATTATTGAACTTTGCCATAATAATGCGATTAATCGCGACAATTAAATATTTTAATCGTTGCCCAGCACTAATATATATATATATATATATATATATATATATATATATATATATATATCATATCTATCTGTCTTATCATATCACACACAGCTATCTCTAGAATAAAAGTGTGTACACCCGGTCTGGTCGCTGCACATTCTATTCTAACTACCAGTTTTAGTTTAGTTGTGGGAAAAGGCGTACGGATGTGTTTTGTGCGTACACGTCGTTTTATGCATCTGGCCTCTGGAGTCAAACTATGTGGAATACATAACAGTAATATACAGAAATGTGACATATTTCTATCATCAACTTGCACTAAAACAGTTTATGTGTCTGTTGTGTTGCACAACGAGGAAAAGCAAAGCTGGTTTGGGAGTGCAGAGAGCAATTATGTGTGTTTTCAGCTTTTGGTTTAGAAAAGCATGAACGTGACGAATGAATCTCTGCTGCTTTTCTGACGATTTGTCATCTCTCACTATCCGTCAGATCACGCGCTACATGGAATACAGTTTTCATGGTTAATTTTGTCGGATGACAACATGTAACATTTAACAGCCATCTGGCACCGCGAGGAAGCAATAATTCATTCTCCGAGAGTGAAATCTCGCTCAAAGTTCAAGGAACTTTTGTTGAACTGCCAGAACTTCTAGTGAGAGCTGAGGTGAAGCCGCCACCTGTTTCCTTTGAACGAGACAAAACAGAAGGACGCTTTTGATTAACAACCCCGATCAGTCGTTTCTGTTCTCCACATGGTGATCCCCCCCTGATTCTGCAACCGGTAACAATCGACCCATCCACACCCCTCCCCTCTCAGACACATTTCATTTTTTAATTAACTGAGTCAATGATGGTATTCCTCCTGAGGGGGGGTGGTACATTAAGCTGAGGTGAGCCAAAAAAAGGAAGAGGAAAAAAAAATAATGCCCGCACAAAGTAGTTTGGGTGGAGGGGTTGTCAGGTTGTCTTATTCATTGATCCAGAAGAGAACAAAGGGCACTAAAATATTCATTAAAAGCTGCTCTGAGCTTGTCGTGTGAGAGAGGACTAGAAAGGAGGAGAGGAGAGGACGGTGTAAGGAGTAATGAGGAGGTTAGCTTTTAACATCTCATTACTGGAGTCCTCTGGCTCCCACCGAGACAGGAAGACAGAGACCCCGTCACTGAGCTCTGTGAAATGAATCCAGATCAGTGCTCCTGAGATGTCACAGCGATAGGACCTCCTTCCCGGGCCACCGGCGCTCATATCTCGGGTTGCTTCGTAATCAAAATCCCCCTCATGCCCCCCAGGCAGTTTGCTGCCACTGACGATGACACGGATGGATTTTTACTTGGTCGGAAATCAAATGAATAAGCCGTGCCATGAAAAAAACAAATGGCCAAAACAAGTCTGTGTGTGAAGCAGGAGGAGAAGCTTCAAAGAACGAGAGGCATCCAGGGATGCTGAGCTTGAACGATGAACCGTGAGGAAGACGTGCCGGGTGGAGAGATTCAAACCTCCTCTGAGTTTGTGCCACAGGTCTCATGAGCTGTGAGGGTTTGGCTGTCCAGTCAGTACACCGAATGCAGCCATGCGTTTGTTTTAGTGCGTTAGCATCGTAGACTGTAGTCACAGTGACCCATTGGTTTGTGGACTGCTGTTTTCAAAGCCTTGAGTTTGGCTTTTTGGCTGTCGTCATCTTGGTTTTATGATGTCGCCATCTTGTTTTCTTGCAACTAAAAGTGAGTGGGTGGAGCTAGTCAAACGAACGCTGACAAGGACATTTTTTTGGTGACCAAAATGTTACAATTAACTGTCATGATCTGAAAACTCCGAGACCAGACAACGCCATGGTAACAACCTGTCAATCACAGTAAGCCCCGCCCTAAAGCATACTCTATTTAATGGTATCTGACTCTAAATGGACCATAATTTACTAAATGAACATCATGCTGTATTGAAGAAGATTTGAAACTAGAGATTGAGACCATAAACTCATGTTTACAATGTTTACTGAGGTAATAAATCAAGTGAGAAGTAGAGTCATTTTCTCATAGACTTCTATACACCCAGAGGAGTCGCCCCCTGAAGGACATTAGTGAGAATGCAGGTTAAAGGCACTTTGGCATTGGCTTCACGTTTGTGTATGTGTGTGTTTTGCCACTGGGCACCTGCTCACACCGCTTGCTGCTTCCCTTTTATTCTCCATCTTTCTGTTGTTGTTGTTCCAGACAGAACAAATACCAAAACCTAGCAGGGGCCACGGAGAAGACCCATTTAGTTTCCCCCCCCATGCGGGTCTTTTCCCACCCACAACTAAATAAAACATTAGTAGTCAAATCTTTCTCCTGGAGGGATAGTTTCTAGTTATCTGCACAAGGAGGAGGTTTTGAGCGAGGAAGAAAATAAAAATAAGTAAAAGTAAAATATGTTTTAGTAAAGATGACGGTAGGAGTATGGAGGAAGAGGAAAACAACAAACCTCCACTGATGGTGACACAATATTCAAATGTGACTTTTCATCATCACTGAATGACGGAGACAGATGCTTTGCGCCGCTCCAGAGCAGCGGGGGAGGGGCTTTTGTAGAAGTGCCAGTGAACATCACATGAAGGTTTCCTTACTGTCCCTCCCTCCCTCTCGCTTCACTCAAGGGCAAACAGTACATCTAAAGAGGATATGGGAGGACACAGGCCCCAGTGCTGTCTCGCTTGCATAATAGTTAGTGACTAAGTCAATGCCTGTTGAAGGCTGCGCATAGCAACTTTGCACTTTTGCCTCCAGTGGCTGTGAGATAAAACTGAATTTCCTAAAGTTTTCTAAAGCTTGTTTTTCTGTCGAGCGGTCATTTGACAGCTGCAGCGTCAGTTTAACTGCACACCCCTTTGGTCCTCAGCATGGAGTAAAGGGAGTGGGAGTGATTAAGAGATCCAGCCACTGAGTCCAGTGTTTAGGACAGCCTATTCAAAGCCTCAGAGATTTCTCAAAGAAGAATTACATCTGAGCCAATACATCTACTCTGCAGCATTTAAAAACTCTTCCCTCCTGCGTTTTTTTGCTTATATTTGAAGAGTGCTTTAGCAATTTATTTGATGGCTCTTGCAAGAGACAGATTTTTTTATTTTTCAGAAAGGTCAGAGTGGATGTAACAGAAGCCCTGACTTTTAGTCCCAAGTATGGGTGAAGCTACAATAAGGCTAGATCCTACATTTCCCATAATTAGCTGGTTCCATTTTGGACCCAATCACAATTTTGCAAAAATATTCACATATCTACTGTGAGTACCACGTCTCTATTTGTTAGGAAAGAGCAATTCCCAAAATCTAGAAACAAATCCTTGGAATGGAACAGGTGAAGAATTGGCAAAAAACTCATGCACAGAAGTATTTGTCTGTTTTCTCAGATTGAGCAGTACTCCCTCTGACCAGAAAATTGACAGGTACGATTGGTGGTGTGCCCTTTTAACCTTTGACCTACAGCATGCATCCATTGGACACAGGTCCTCGGGTACAGATTTACCACCACCTACAAGCAAAGTACTGCCAGAGGCTGTCTTCCACCGTTTCCATGCTTTCATTTGTGTTTTTCGTTGTGAGATAAATGTCTGGACTGAGTGCTTCACTGACTTTGAACCCCTGACGGATCTCCGGTGTTCATTTGCGATGCTCTCTTCCTTCCGCATCCCATCGTTCATCTGGTCTAATGTGATTCAATTTGAGCACACTGGCTCCTGGTCAGTTTTAATTAATTTGCTCTCATCTCGTAGAATTAGGCCTTGCATTAACCATGCCTCCCAAAAGAGTAGCCCTTCCTCTTCCACCACCTTATCTGCACAGGAAGCATTTAGTGCTCTTCAAAGTCTGCCTCAGACCCCGCTTTTCATTCACAAGCACGTCCAAATGAGATCAGAGCTTTTGAGATTCAGATTCTTGATGATATTAGCTTTCCTGCCTCACCCGTCCCTCCCTCCCTTTCTACAACTCCGGTGGTGGATCCCTACAGTGAGTGGGGGAGTTGCCTGGGGTCGGCGGAATCCACGCTCGGCCAAAATTAAATTCCTGGACTGCAGATGACTTTGCTGACCTTCTGGCTTCCTGCGTTCAGTGGAAGTGATTGCAGCATGCAGACAGCAATAACTAACCACCTTCAAAGTACTCTACCATCCACATCAAACCACGTGCAAATGAAAGGAATACGACATACATTTGGACCCATGCGGCTACTTATTCCATAAGCCTCTCCAAAGAGGTCAGCTTGTAGTTTCTTTCGTATCTGTACTCAGAGTGCCTGAGATGAGGTGAACTGTCTCATGTTTTATGAAGGTTTTATTAATTTTAAATTTAATTTCGTCTGGCTGAGATTAGTAATTGAATGTCTCAAAATGCTTTTCAATTACACCACAGCAAAAGTGAAGTCTGGCTTTTGCCCCTCTGTTTATTGGCCACTGACAAACAATATTTTGCCAAAAACTTAAGTGTCAACTGAAATTTGCTGAACATGTCAAGACAGATATTCAGCCCGGCTACTTTCACCAGATCCTCCTCCTCATCCTGCGGCTGGGAATAGTTTTGCTCAGTGAACTGCTGTTGTTCGGCCCCTCAGGTGCTCTGAACGATGCTAGTTTCACCTCGTTCAAGTCTCCAACGTGGAGTCATGTCAGCAGACTCTCTTGGGTGTTTTAAGTCACAGCTCAATACCCATCTTTTTTCTGAGGGCTTTTGTGCGTCAGTCGTCTACCCTATTTTGAGCTATGATGCTTGTATTGTTTTGTCATAATTGTACTATTCTCTCCTGTGGTGAAGTTCATGTTGTACTCATATTTTGTTGTCCTTTTGAAAGACACTTTGTAACCTAGGATTTGAATGGTGCTTTACAAATAATGTTTTACTTACTTGTGTGATTTAAACCATATGAACCTGAGAGAGTCTGAAAGGTTGGAATGCATAGCGCTTAGAAAACCAATACCACTGTCAACAATAACTGCAGTGTTGCATCAGGGGTTGTGGTATGATGCAATGCACCGTAGCTGTCTGAATAGGAGCAGAATTAAATACGAGGCAGCATGCGTCCCTGTGGAAGACAGGGACGCAGTGAATACCTTTTGCTCGGGTGCTAGCGGTTCCCTTGCTGAGATACAAAAGGCTGAACAATGTCTCTCATGCTCCACTTAACAACCAGCCTGTGTGTTTACCTGAATGTGGCCTTGAGGATCTGTCCGGAGGTGCTCTCTTTGGTGTGGTTGTTGTATCCGTAGAAAAGGTCTCCGAACACAGTCTGGTTGGCGGGGATGTCCGCCGCCTCGGCGCAGTCGATCCCCTCAGTGCAGGCCTCGGACAGCGGCAGGCACGACCTCCCATCTGGACCACGCTTGTAGTCCTCGATGCACCTTAAGGGACACGGGTTCAAGTCATTTATTTGGTTCATGCTCTGCTCTTGCATTTCTTAAATTCCTTATATCATAGTTCTTTGAGGTGAAATAATACCGTTAGTTTTCTGAATCTCAAACTTTGAAGCACATTTGTTATGATGGTTGCTGGCTTGTCAACTTAAAAGTTCTGAATCTAAACCTCTGGAATGCAGGAGTGTGAGGCAGTATGTACAGTCAGTGTGTGACACAGGAGACCCTTTGAAGCGGTCGTCCATCTGGAATGTGTGCGACAGAACAGAAACTCATTCGACTAATTTACAATCGGCCACGTTACGACAGGCATTACAATCAAAACATCCTCAACCTTCATTTAGCAGCAGTTTGGGATTATTATCACAAGAAGAATTATGCAACTGTTAACATATTTGAAAAGCCGATGTAACAGTTTAATATCATGCCACTAATGGATCCTAGGAAAGTTGGGTCAACGTGAAAACTGTTATAGAAAACTAGGCAAGTTTAAGTAGAAGTCAAATGTAAATGAATAAAAGACAATAACTCTAAAGCACATCAACAACAAGCAGCTGCACTGCTCTATTTCATCCTTTCATTGAAAACGGTTGAAATGTATCTTCTTTAACTGCTCTCTTGTAATAAAGAAAATAATCAATTTAGATTACACCTGAAGCCTGAGAGTAAGAAAAACATTCTGCTGATCCATTTTCAAAGTCTTGAAGTGAAGTCTTTTCTCGCCTGTGTTCATGACTGCAGGTGAAAAAAGGTGTTGCCAGAATAATCTTTCTAAATTCTTTTTTTTCCACATGTGAAATTGGTAAATAACTAAAAAAGTTCTGTCAGAATCATTATTTTCCCTTCTGTGAAATAGGCTGAAGAGTACCACCGCCCCATATTCTACATAAAATAAATAAAGCAGTCACATTTTCTATTACAGCAGCTAAGCGCCAATTAAAAAAAAAATAATATATATATATATATATATACACACACACACATATGTTGAGATGCACTTAAGCCTCTTAAGCGCACAACAAAACCTGATCCTGTCATAAAAAATTTAAATAAAAAATACTTTGTCAATATTGATGAGAAAACTGTTTTTCCATAACATTTAGCATTAATTACCAACCCATGTGATGAATATGGATGATGACATACTGAATGCATTCCGGCGGCATTAATGTGCTGCAACCGCTGCCGTATGATGCTAAACTCATTTACTAGCAGACTGCCAGCACTCAGAAATATTGATTTCAACCGTGTGACTGAATGGCTACTCTGAGATATCGTCTACTGCATTTTCAAAATATGCACAACTTAGACCTCACAACTCAACGGTGGAGAACCAGCTAAATCAGTTCTCAACTGGCACAAAATCCTCCATCTAAAAAAAAAAAAAGAAGAGAAACACTGAGTCGTCTCAAGGCTCTTTCATATTGATGATGTTTTGACATCTCGGTGTATAATGTACTCTGTGAAATGAGTCGAAGGCAGACGAAGGAGCGGGAGAAAAATGGGGATTGGGTGTTAAAGAGGGAAAGATCTGTCTGAGAGAATCTCTCTGTCTCCCTCCCTCCCTCCCTCCTGGATGCCAAATGTCTCAAAGCGTATGCCAGTCTCCAGTGGGAGCGCTAGAGGATTTAGCCACATCTGCACAGTGGAGAGTGACAACAACAAAAGGCTGCTGTTGAGAATGAAATGAAACGGCGTGCCTGCATACATACTGGTTAATGTAACGATGAAAGCAACAAACAGCAGCTTGTTGTGTTCGATTAGAAACGGCTGCTTCCAGGATCTCCTGTAGAACTTTAAAGAACAACACTTGCCTTCTCGACCACCTTCAGATTAACATCGTTGTGTTTCAGTCGTGCTGTCTAATAAGAACCTCTGCTTCGATTGAAGTCAGGCGGCAGGAATTTATGCGAGACCACCACAACTCCGATGAAAACAGGTGCAGCATAATGAACGGTGAGGAAGATGTTACTCAGTCCGTACATGTCCACACAGTGCAGGAGAAGAAAGTGTAATCAGTGTAATATATGAGAACACCAGCGGGGCTGGCTTTAGATTACATGAAGCAGGTCTCCACATATCCAATCCAAGCATAATCTAATGGAACCTGTTCACCAGTGGTCCCCAAACTAAGGCCCGCGGGCCGGATACGGCCCGCCTCCACATTTGGCCCGGCCCCCTGAACAATACCAGAGATGCATTATGATTTTTTTTCAGTCTGGCCACGCAAATCCTAGACTAGCACCCTGTCAAATAGAACGGAATAATGGCGAAAAGGTTAGGTAAGAGAAAAATTGATTCAGAATGCAGGGTATTTAACCTGCAGTGGTCAAACGATTATTTTTTTGTTCAATGCAAAGAAAAGGCTGTTTGTCTCATCTGTCAAGAGGCGGTGGCGGTATTCAAAGAATACAATCTGCGCCGACACTATGAATCCCGTCACAAAGACAAGTATGATAACTTGCAAGGCCAAATGCGAGCAGACAAACTCTCAAAGCTAAAAAGTGGACTGTTAGCTCAGCAGAATACATTTGTACGCCAAGCTGACCACGGCCCCCATCAGAGAAGGGAAAAGTTATGTGGCCCTCACAGGAAAAAGTTTGGGGACCCCTGCTGTTCACGGTAATAACGGGCCTTTTCTTTACTGAAGGCAGTTTGAGATGCGGCAGTAGGAAAAGCAAGGTGTAAAAGACACGATTATAATTCTCCAGGTATCTTCAATCTATCTTCAATCCTACCAGCCTGTAATCCACACACTATAATCCACCGAGTATAACCTCCTCAAGCAGCTAAAGAGAGCATATTGGAGCTTAAAATAGTATAAATAAATAGAGCAAATGGACTTTATAGTTATTGGGCTTGTCTCTATAGAGAACCCTTCCATGGTTCCACCCAGAACCTTCTCTTCAGGTGACGTTAAGAACCTTTCCCCCTTCTTGTTCTCTGTAGAAGCCTCCCAGGGCGTTCTGCGGAGGAACCCTTTAAGTAGTCCAAGGGTTTCATCTAGAACCCACCCAGCGTACTGCTGCAAGTCGCATCACTTTGTAGGATGTATTCTAAAAATACAAATCCATAAGTAAAACCTATGAGCTGATCATTATGCCTGATGTTAGGGGTGCTGCAGGCCCCTCATCACCCCTACCTCCTGCTCCCATGCCTGCCAGCTGTAACCAAGAAGACCAGCCACCCTAAGACTCCTCCCTGCACCAACTCTACCAAAGGATGCTCTCCAACTAATGGTCCGTTTGCTTTGTCCCAACCAGTGTAACACTGATGCATTTTTTATTTGGTCTGAGTGGCCAAGTTTCAGCTTTGCTCTGCCCTAACCAAGCAAATACATTCCATTTATCCCTAATAGACCCTCTACCTCACCAGTATATATATATATATATATATATATATGGATCTCTGCATTGAATCCCACTGGTGGACGTGAGCAGGGAGTGAATGGAGCACACACCCAGCACCAGATGCTGGTCTTTAATGGATGATTCTAGCGGGGTCACTCGCCTTTCAAAAGCCTTAGTTATATGCTGCTGAGTGAAGACTCATGAGGCTGTAAAGCATTGATGTTGATCTGTACATCATATAGTATCTATATATGAGAAAAGAAGTGACCTCGAAAGAGGGTTCAAAGGGCACCAGGGCTCACTGAGTGGTGTGATGAGTATGAGGAAGATGTGAATCACGCACAATGGCCTTCACAGCCTCCGGACCTCATACAGCAATGATGCTGTTCACATGATGTTGCTTTTGTAAGGACTACAATTCTTTATGTTTTTTGCAATTTATCATTTTAACTTTGTTGATAAAAGATTTGTTTTTATATTAATTCTTTCAAATTGAGTTGGTGGTGGAGGACAATGACACAAAAAGTGAAGTCAACATGACATGCTAGACAGTCAAACTGTAAGGTTTGCCATCATTCCCGGACTAAGAGGCAATAACCCTGAACAAAGGGAGAGCTAGTGTTCGGACTGCAGTTGGAAAGAAGCTGTTTTTAAACAGAGAGGCGTTCAGGAGGAGAGAAGCAGGACGGGGTGGTGGGCTGGGTGGGAGGGGTCGCTGGTTAGTTTAGCGGCCTGGTTGACGGTGCTCTTCATTGAAGGCGTTGAAGGCACGGTTACATTTTCTCAGTGTTGATTTCAGCGTGATGGGCAAGCCAGCGCTCTCATCATCATATAGGATGAAGGAATACGTTTTAAATGAAAGCTGTCCACCCCTCCAGGAGAGGTTAGCGACCATCCATCCATCCATTTTCCACCGCTTATCCGGGGTCGGGTCGCGGTGGCAGCAGGTCAAGCAGGCTGACCCAGACTTCCCTCTCATCGGCAACATGTTCCAGCTCATTCTGGGGGATCCCGAGGTGTTCCCAGGCCAGCTGGGAGATGTAATCTCTCCAGCGTGTTCTGGGTCTTCCCCGGGGTCTCTTCCCAGTTGGACGTGCCTGGAAAACCTCCAGTGGGAGGCGTCCAGGAGGCATCCTAATTAGATGCCCGAACCACCTCAGCTGACTCCTTTCGACGGGAAGGAGTAGCGGCTCTACTCCAAGCTCCCTCCTGATGACCGAGCTCCTTACCCTACCTCTAAGGCTGAGCCCGGCCACCCTACGGAGGAAACTCATTTCGGCCGCTTGTAGCCGCGACCTTGTCCTTTCAGTCATGACCCAGAGTTCGTGACCATAGGTGAGGGCAGGAACGTAGACCGAGTGGTAAATTGAGAGCTTTGCCTTCCGGCTCAGCTCCCTCTTCACCAAGACGGTCCGGTGCAGCGCCTGCTTTACTGCTGCAGCTGCACCGATCCGTCTGTCGATCTCCCGCTCCATCTTACCCTCACTCGTGAACAAGACTCCGAGATACTTGAACTCCTTCGCTTGAGGTAGGCACTCCGTCCCCACCTGGAGGGAGCAATCCACCGGTTTCCGGCAGAGAACCATGGCCTCAGATTTGGAGGTGCTAACTCTCATCCCCGCCGCTTCACACTCGGCTGCAAACCGCCCCAGTGAATGCTGGAGGTCACGATCCGAGGAGGCTAACAGGACCACATCATCTGCAAATAGCAGAGAAGCGATCCCGAGACCCCCGAGACTGACGTTCTCCACCCCCAGGCTGCGCCTAGATATCCTGTCCATGAAAATCACGAACAGGACCGGTGACAAAGGGCAGCCCTGGCGGAGGCCAACACCCACCGGGAACGTGTCTGACTTATTGCCGAGAATGCGGACACAGCTCCTACTGCAGTCGTACAGAGACCGGATCGCCCGTTGTAGCGGGTCCGGCACCCCATACTCCCGCAGCACCCCCCACAAGACCCCCCGAGGGACCCGGTCGACCAAGGAGCACTGAAGCCGTTCTAGAGCATCATGGTGGCCCAACTCCTTTATAAGAGCCTTTTTTCTGGGGTTTTCTCTCTTTTGCAACAGTTGCAACCCTTTTTCAATAAAAAGTTTGAATAGATTCACACAGGCAGACCAACCAACTACCAGCAGCCTCAGGACACAGAGCAGAGTCTGGCAGTCTGTCTGGTAAATTGCTGTATTTTCGAAGCTACTATAAGATATTTTATTGAGTTTCCTTCAAGCAAAAAACTTAAAGATATGTATTTATCTTTAATAAATAAGAAAGGAGTGAATCTGGTCTGTGCTGAGAAATAAAGTTTGCCGTCTTGGTTCAAACTACAGAGCGTCCGTGTTGTTGTACACTAGGGGACACATTTTGAATATATATAGTGTTTATTATATTAGTTGGTTGATGCCTTTATTTTCAATGTGAAAGCTCTGAAAATTGACATGCAAATAAATCACAAAAACAGACGTGAAGGCCTGAAGTCTGTGTGTGCTTCTATGCCGACAGTCCTGGACATTATTATTATGATTATTGTTATTTAGTCTTTTACATTAAAGACTTTTGAGGAAGAAGTTATGTTGTGAGTTAAAACACCTCAGAAAAAATAATAATGACACATGACAATAACGTTGACAACTCCATTGACGTTTGTTACGTTGTTGGTCTTTATGGTTGCAGTTACAGGGATATTTCACCCGGAAACATAACACTTCAAAGTATCAAAAGTCATGTAGTCAAGATAGTTCATTTGCATAGTTTCCAGTAGTTAATCCAGAAGTATTGATTAGTGATACGAGTGATGTTTGTACTAAACTGTGGTTGGTTTGGTTCTGAAATAAAAGGATAGCAATTTAAAATATGAAGCGGTAAATATGTTCTTTCTTACCCACAGAACATCTGGATGTTGTAGAGTGTCGGGTCATCCTCTAGAGGAGCCAGCTGCTGGAGACACAGCTGCTCACATCCTCCGTTGAAACCGTCGGAGCAGTCGATGCCGATGTGGTGGTCGTAGCACCCAGTCCCATCCTTCATAGGGCTCAACCCTGGGGGGCACTGTGGGGGTAGGGGGGGGAGACAAGTGTTTTTAAATGACTAATGTTAGCAATTACAGGTTTTTACTACACCCTTAGAGCTGCCTAGGCTGTGACAAGCTGCCACATTAACACTAATCCCAGATGGGGCAGGTAAACAGACCCGATAACATCTGTGGCACAGAATGCAAACAGTCAGATTCCTGTTCCCATTAGTGCAGTCTGTGTGAGCACTGAGCTTAGTCTGTAGAGCTGCACACGCCAAGATGTTTCATGTAAAACTCACATTATCAGCCGTAAGTAACAGCAGGAGGCTGCAACAGACGGAGAACTCGAAAACACAAAAGAAAAGTTGGTTATGAGCACTGAGATATTTCTCAATTCATCAAACACAATATTCATAAACTATAAATATGATAATGCATCGACTACTTAAGTCATTTATCAAGTAAGCGAGGCTGATTTCAGATTCCCATAATGTGAGGACTTGCTGCTTCTCTCATCTTATTGAACTTTTTTTTGAGCCAAGATAACTCCTTTGAGATTTCAAATCTCATTTCCAAGGAGGTCCTGGCCAAGATGGCGTCGTAAAACGTTCACACAGCGCCGCATAAAAACACAGATTTAAAAAACAAATACAGCAAAAAGTTAAAAACAACATAAAAACATTCCAATAAATTCACATAAAAGAGATGACAGACTTGAGACAAAAAAGTGAATTGCATCAACCAAAGAGTTGTAAAGAAAGAGCTATGTAAGCTCGGCAAAGTACAGCTGAGCCTGATGGCAAATACATTGATTTGGCAGCCATTTGATCATAAAAAAACAAATGAAATATTTGACTTGATGATAGATTAAAAAGGTTCCAACCAAAGTCAGTATAATTCATGCTGTTGGGAATGTGAATATCTGTACAAAGTTCCATGGCAGTCCACAGATTTGTTGTCACGATATTTCACAAAAACAATGAAAACATCCATGGTGTTCACAAAAGAAAAGTCAAGATTCATGAGCTGGGGACCGTAAATGTCGGTACAAAATCCCATGGTAACCCATCCAATGGCTGTTGAGGTCAATCAGTATAGAACATGTTGGGCGGACCACGGACTCACCGTCCCTGCAGCCATGAAACAAACTCATTTTGCAGCCAAACAATTGCAGATATCCATGAGAAAACTCCATTACTGCTTTTCCATGTGTTGTATTGTTGAGTGTTAATGCAACAATAGCGCTCTGCTACAGCCCCAGCCTCATTAAACATTCAGTCACGGTTAGTAAATTCTTGACTGCATCATCAATACTCAGTTCTCACAAAGGGAGTTTTTAACGTTTTCCCTTGTATATGTTGGAAAAGAAAATAGCCTTTGCTTAGCACTTGCCTGTTTACTGTGGCGCAGGGAATGAAAAGAGCAGTGATGAAATGGCAGACAATCTGGTGTCATCTATAGTGAAACCCTTTTAAAACAAGGATCCTTGTTCTGGAGAGGGAGACGAGGCAAGAATGCGGGTTTAAATTTCAACTTCCACACAATCCAGAGAGGATTGTCTTCTGGTTTGATGTGTGAAATGGCATTATTTAGTTTGGAGATGTGTGAAACAGCAAAGTGTTATAGACTAACTTCAAGAAATTATTTTTTCTTTTTAAAAAGACGACATTCTGACGTTTCTAGGGAGCCATGGAGGACTTCTCAATTGAAACGTGCTTGGTGCTGGGCTGACTTTAGACAAGAGCTGTGAGACCTGACTTCACCCCGGTTCTCTCCTTCCACAGTCTCTTTATTTTTTTCCCCTTTCTCTCAGAGATCTGTCAGGTCAAATTCACATTATGTTCTCTGTCAGCTATTACTTCCAAGGAAACTTTGATGGAGTGCATTTTAACAAGGCGCTGCACCCTCAGAACAGTGACTCTGCAGCTGGTTTCCGAGAAGCTCTGAGAGACCTGCGACTGCTTATTTCATTATTCAGCCCCACTGTAGTCTTCACAGGGCCCAGGTGGCTCATTTGGAGGATAAAGCCGACATGCTTGTTGTCGATTGCAGTTTCATTTTGCGGCGGTACGGTTTAGTTAGTCTTGTGACTGCTTTTCAAAAAACATCTTTTAAAGTTTTCAGTGACTTTGCATCACTGCATTTCAGAATTTAACTTCTTGGGATCTCAACAGGAACCTGTATAAAATACGTATACCTGTACATTTGAGCTTATTGAAGCCCAGTATTTATCCTGGATCGCTTCTACATATGATGTGCTTCGCATTAGTTCAGGCACAGCACGGAAGTAGCACTTGCTTTACTCGATTTGTATCAGCGTCTTCATTCATGCTTTAAAATCACTGGTTTATTCACCAGCTGTTTGGCCGACACATCGTCAATCCCAACTGGCCAAATACTGTCGCCCGATCAGTGGCCCTACATTTTAAACTATGACGCTCTAGGTAGGCCCCTCGCGTCAGTGGTGGTCGTTTCAGGGGCTCCGTGTAATTACATGCACAGTGTCTTTTCAAAATAAACTTCCAATGTAGGTTTACTTAGTTTTTAGGTTTACTTATGCAACAAACTACTTGGTTAGATTTATGAAAAGCGCGTTTCTTCCATAAAAGGTAAATGAGTACTGAGCACATTAGTTAAAATAAGTGAGTTGACACTGGACACAAACAGCGGTCTCCCTGGTGAAAGTTCTGTGTTTGTTTGTGGTTTTGTACAACAGAAATGCACCGTGACCGTACCTATACCCTGCTGACACAGTCATGCTGCAGCTATGAAAGCTTACATTAAAAGCTTATTTCCTTTACACACATATCAGATCAAACCACTTGAATTAGATGCCATGGTCTCCATTTGTTTGACTGCATCAAGATTAGCCCGACACTTCTCTTTAAGAGCTAGTACAATCAGAAGTTTGCCAAACTAGGACTGATCGAGGGGGAAAATGGCAATAGTAGAGTTGACAAAGACAAGGGTGAAGTATGGAATGCTTGCCACTGATGCTACGATACCTCCTGAACAAGATCAGCCATCGCAGTGTGCATTGGTTTGCTCATTTCAGGGAAAGGCAGGGAAGAGGCAGAGCCACCCGAACTAAGTAGATCTTACCATCTTACTGTAGTCAACAGGCTTACATTTGGCAACCAGAAAGTGATCGTACCATGCAAGCAAATCCAAATGGCAAGAGTGGAAGACCGGTCAAAGGCCGGTAGTAGGTTAGGCAGGGTGACTGTGGCCTTCAGATCAAGGCAGGGAAGTCTGGAAAGCTGTTGCAGGGAAGCAACACGGATGATCTGGCAAGACATTGGGGCTGGAGAGCAATACAGTAGGAGAGTAATTAAGGAAATAAAGAGCAGGTGTGTAGGTGGGTGTGGCGATCAGGTGACTGGGGAGCAGTGGTGTATAGTAACGAAGTAGAAATACTTCGTTACTGTACTCAAGTCGTTTTTTTGGATATCAGTACTTTACTTTACTACTCATATTTCTGTTGACTTTTACTTTTACTTCACTACATTTTGCAAAGAAAACTGATACTTTTACTCCGATACATTTCCCTGCAAGCAAGCAGGTTTGGTGAATCAGTGGTCCTAGCTTGCAAGTTAAATCATTGGTTAATCACGTTAATGCGCAATTGCAAACAAGTGCTCTCAAAGCCGCGGTGTTTAGATTCCCAGTGATACCCAGGATGCTATATGCTATAGCTAGCGGGCGAGTACACGATGACTGATTTCATGATGGAAGCAGAAATGGAAGCACCTGCTACTCCCGCAACAAACTACTGTGGTGACGAAGACCAACACCCGTGGTCATATTTGCGAGAAATGTTTTCTTATATTGGAGTGAAAGATTCTTCATACCTGATGAAGTGCCTCTTATGCTTACCAAAAGCTACTGAAATATTGGCATTCAAAACCTCCCCATCCAACCTCAAGAAACACATTGAGGTAAATTAAGATTAATCCCCACAGGATTGGAGTATATCTATGGCGGGGGAGGGGGGGAGACAGGTGTCTGATCTTCCTATACATGGTGTATGTTAGGCTAACGTTCGCTAGCTATCGTAAATCAAATGAGACAATTGGTGTAGTAGACAGATTGCTAGCTGAGCTGAGGAAGTGTTGACAGTTGTGAGATCTTAGGGTGTGCGCATGCTGTGTGTGAAGCTGAACACACCTCTACCTGCCTCAGCGGCCTGTGAAAGGCTGTTTAGCATCGCAGGACTAGTCTTCAGCCCAAGAAGAGCGAGACTGAATTCTCGCAATTTTGAAAACCAACTTCTTTTGAAGATGAACAAGACATTTTTCAGTTTCAAGTAATGACTGTGTTGTTACTTTCGGTGCTGCTTTAGTATTGATCATGTTTTGATATTTGAGTCATTTTGTGGATGATCAGATGGAGTTATGATGGTAGCAGTCGCCCAATTGCAGATTCAGCTTGAGCAAAACCTTTGCCTATTGTGTTCAAATCAGGCCCATAGGAGTTTACAAGGCAGGTGTCCTTTCTCACAACACTGACCTGATGCATCAAGTTGATATATTTTGCTGAACACAATATTATGCATTTGCCCTCTACATCCTCTAGTCGGAATGAGCATACTTATAAACGCACTGTTACAACTCCTTCATAGTGTCATATTGCTTTATGGAGAATTATGATGATATGTTCATAGTAGATGCAAAAGTATACTTATGTACAATATATTATGTTGAACATTGTTGCTCCTGGATGGATCACAGCCAACCCAATTATTTTTCAACACAGCTCCATGTCCTTGGTGATGGTGCCACAGCACTTAAAAGAATAACTTCATAATTCTCAAAATGCTGACCCTTTGCTTTTTTATTAACAGCATTTACTTGTACTTTTACTTTTCAATACTACAAGTACATTTAATATTTAGAAAATTACTTTTGATACTTAAGTTCAGTAAATATCAGATACTTTAAGACTTTTACTTAAGTAGTGTTCTAGTTGGTGACTTTCACTTTTACTGGAGTCATTTTCCAGTAAGGTATCTTTACTTTTACTCAAGTATGTCTTTTGGGTACTTTATACACCACTGCTGGGGAGGGAAACACAGCGAGGGCATCTGGTGGAGAGATGGGGAATGACGGGGTCAAGGAGAGTTCAGAGCAAGTGCAGGGCCAAAGGGAAAACAGAGGTTGCAAAGCTGAAAGGGAACAAAAGGGAGGCAGGGCCGGTGTCCCCTTGACGTTGCAAGTATTTCTGTATCACAAGGGAAATGCATGACTACAACTCACTACAGAACCTTCTCGATGTTTGTCAGCCAAGAACCTAAAGGCCTCACTGAGGAGTGTCATGTATCTTGTAACAATACTGCTTTTATCTTTTTATGATTTCCTATTTTTTGGGAATATTTTTCCCTGTAACAGCTTATAATGACAAAAAGACAGAGGCACTTCTAGTCGGTCACATTCTCACCCGCAACTCGTCAAATACTGAAGCTTGGTCAGTGCTCCTAAGCTTCAAGCTATGCCGCTTTATGTACCAATCTAACATCAGTTTTGGACGTGTCAGGGACGGTGTGTCCACTGGTTTCTACACAGTGTCTTTTCAAATTAAAAATCCAATTTAGTATGGAAACGAAACCACTTGGTGGGTTGGGTTTTGGTAGAAGAGTGTGGTTGATGTTAACTTTGCTGAGTAACTACTTATGTGACTGAATTTATTTTTATTTTTTCGCATGGACACGAACAGCAGTCTCCTGGACAAAAGTCCTGCGTTTTTTTGACTCATCCACCTCTGTATTTGTGTTTGGTATATCACCTGTGTTTATACATTTAGTATGACGGTTTGTCCATCCTGATAGAGGGATCCCTCCTCTGTTGCTCTCCCTAAGGTTTCTTCCTTTTTTTCCTCCCCGTTAAAGAGTCTTTCCTGTTCCGATGTGAGGGTCCCGGGACAGAGGAGGTCGTATGTGTACAGATTGTAAAGCCCTCTGAGGCAAATTCGTAATTTTGGGCTCTACAAAATAAATTGAATTGAATTGTCAGCCAGAGGCCTTCATTGAGTAGTTATTTATGTGGAGTAAATTGTTCTACTGGTATATTCCTTTATCTTGATGTACCTTTCTGGCCTGGTGCTCGAAACGTTACGCAGCAATGAAAGTCCTTCTAACGGGAGCTGTTCAGTGTGTGGATCGATCCATTTTAATCCTGTCACATATTTCTTTGCTATAGCACCCATCCTATCGAGAACTGGACAGTGCGTGTCTTATCATTTCTTGTCAGCAAAGAACCCAAATCATTTCGAAATGTTTTTTTATTTCATCATGTTCATGTTTTTAGACAGTATACCGTTTGTTCAAGTATTGCATTGATATCCCACGCGTAACTTTTGTTTTAAAGCGCTTTGGAGATGATTGATCTAATGTATAACTGCTTTGACGTATCTACCTTAGAAAGTACAGACCTCTGGACCAGTTATACATTTGTGGCGGCACCAATACAGAACGGGGACACATGTTGAATGAGCAGTCCCTGGTCTTGCTCCCCCGATAAACTGATATTGATTTTCTACACTCTGTCAGGGGGCAATGGGACAGATGATGCATCACCTGTAATGCATTGAGCACATGAGACATTGAATCTCTTAACACATCTGTGGCGCGGAGTCTTCAAATCACTGCGACTCGGTGCAATCGATGTATGTGTGGATATGTGGATATATGGTGCAGGCTGAGAGGAATTCGTATTGACGGCAGTAAAGCTTGCCAACAACAGATAGCTCTAGATATTGACTGCCATAATAGGCTTCCGGCATGCTGGAATAGCGATAACTCTGGGCCATTTTACAGCTGTCCGTAGGACAATAATCATTAAGAATATGCGCCTGCCAGAGTCTTTTGTCTGTGGATTGTTATCACTTCAGAACGCCACAAATCTGGTCTATAATCCTGAGTAAATCATTGATAATCCTCTGTGTAAAACCACTCACCGAGCAAACAGTCCCCAAACCCTTCAAACCGTTATCTGATTAACTAACTTCTCCTGGCTGTTTTATTTGGAATGAGTCTGTAGCCATGAATGGTGGAATACTTTTAATGACATAACGTGACTGACATGTGGAGGAAATAATTTAAATTAACAGAAAGGTCTTGAAAAGGCATTGGTTGCAGGTAGTGAGCGCTGAGCTTTTTCTAAAATGTGGGCGATTTATTCACAATAATGGGATATTTGTGTTCACCCTGTTGTATTTTAGATCTTGCGGTCTCATCTAAATTGAATTTGCAAATCCATGTCCGACAGTATTTTCACAACATTGAAGACCTCGCTATGGACTAATCCCTCTAGGTTAAGAAAAATATAATCCTCTAAATCATGCCTCCATTTTATACTGTTCTACATTATTAAGAGTTCAAAAGCTCTGTGGGCTGGAGGCAGAAGCAACTTCAGATACAATTTATGAAAAGAAAAAACACAAAGTACCAGTGAGGCAGTAAGGGTTCAATTGTGGCACACATCGGCGTCCTTTCAAACTTCTGTATTGTTGCTTGCTGCAGGTCAAAGTGTTATGTTGCACAATTCAAAAGGCTTTGAATGATTGCTGTGGAGAGCTGTGTACAGGTACACAGTAGTCGACACCGGCAGAAACCTTCATAGTTCTCAATTATGGACTTTCAAGCTTTTAATCTCAGGTCAAATATTCACATCATAAAGCCTTTAATTGACATTCACAATGGAACTCATTCACCAACATCTTCCACAAATGTGTTCTTGAAAGGTCCTCAGAAAAGACATAACCATGACCGTTTCATAACGTTAAGTATTTTTGTTGCCTACACATAACCATGACCGTTGCACAAGGTTAAGTATTTTTGTTGCCTACACATAACCATGACCGTGTCACAACCTTAAGTATTTTTGTTGCCTACACATAACCATGACCGTTGCACAAGGTTAAGTATTTTTGTTGCCTACACATAACCATGACCGTTGCACAAGGTTAAGTATTTTTGTTGCCTACACATAACCATGACCATTTCACAATGTTAAGCATTTTTGTTGCCCAAACATAACCTTGATTATTTTTGTTGCCTAGACCTAACCGTCATGGTTGCACAATGTTAACCACTTGTTACAACGTTAACCACGCGTGAACTTCTCTGGGTCAAGATACTAAAGATACTAAAGATACAAAAGGCTGCAGAAGCCCCAGGCGTCACTATAGGAGTCTAGACAAGCAGCAGAATATGACAGAGTAAGAATGAAATAATGTTGTTACAGTATTTGTCTGCAACTAACTGAAAAGAGCATATTTCATCTCCAAATGATGCACATGACACTAGCTAAAGAACATTCACTGACACTAGCAAAAGGGTCTTTGAAGGCTAAGTGATCAGCATTTATCCTAGACCATTTAATAACTGGACAGTGACTAAGAGTGCTGTCTGCTCTGCAGTATAAGAAGCTAGCAGTACAAAGCTGGCTCTGGGAAACCCCTAGAACCACTAGAGCCTTTTAATCCTGTTTCTTAATGGAGATAAATTCCTGCAGTGCTTTTGAGGCTATAGGGAATCAGTACTCTCACACTGCCAAACAGCAACAAATCCCTAAGAGAGCAGTTGGATAAGCTATGCACTTTTTAAAATTTGTCTGATCAGTGCAGAAATACAATGACCCAACTTTTACAAATCACACTTGCTGCTTTTGCTTTAAAGTATAATTTAGTTATGAATGTGTTTATTTTGGTGCCAGCTTTTGTGAAGCTACTTCAGAAATAATGCTAAGACTAATAATATTCATTATGTGAACATACTGAGTCAGCAATGGTTTTAAAGTGGCACGTACATGCAACACATTTCTACATGTATGGTATTTTGAAATAATTTCCATGACTTTATGTTGACATCTCTCTTGGTTGTGTGTCATCTCTGTCCAGTGAAAAGGTCATACTAAACGTAGCTTCAGGGGTGTCAACCGTACAGCCTTATTGTGTTTCTATGTCTGTAGCCTGTGACAATTCAGTTGGTTATGTTGTTTTTTTCATTTCATTTAGAGACTGGCCCCTCCACAGATATGACAGCATCACTTATTTGTTCAAACGCTGACGGCAACTCATGTTTTCGTGGACATGACAAGGACCTCCCTTGGCTGTGCTAATAATGACAGTCCAACCCTATCTGAAGGCATGATGCAAATGTTCTTATACTCTTAGCTCTGAATAGCCACAGACTGCCATCAGAGTTTCCTTCTCCTCCTTACCCGATCTCTGTCCATGTCTTTTGTGCGTCTTTGTAGCTTCGGCATGCTGAATCGTACAAATGTGGATGATACAGCTCACATTTCGCATTCGGTCCTACTCAAGAAAAGTGATGGAATAATATGGTCCAATTCCAAACCGACCCCTACACCCACTTCCATATCGAGAAAGTTGCATTTAGGGAGAGTTTTTTTCAGGCCAGTGTGATGAGATGAGCATGAGGTGAAAGGTCAGCCTCTCCCGGAGAGCTCGGACCCTCACTCTGGTCTCCTGTGGATGTCGTGGTGAGTAGGCTCGATGCAGAACAAGTTTGGACATTTAGTAACCCCTCTCACCTCCCTCTCAGCAAAGTGCAAAAGGCACAACAGGCAGGGCGCTGCAGGTCAAATGGACGCGCTGCAACAGAAGACTCGTCTTAAAGGGACAGATCATATTCTCTGACCCGAGGTCTTTTCACTTACCGAACGCTGAAGCCAATAGTGTAAATCAGAATCGCTAAATCGGACACTTTTCAACTAAAACTTGAATGATCAAAAATGTAATTGAATTGTAATCAACTGCCAGCCACAAAATCTTTTAAAAAGTGAAAGTTGTTAATCAAACTTCATCGATTTAAGAATGTGAGACTTTCCATCCCCTTCACTTGAAAGAAATGGAGCTACATATTACTTTTAAAAAGACAAGCATTATATAATCTGTGCAGAAAGTGAACGCTGAAGTCTGAGGTTGAAGTTTGGTGAGGAAGCAGACATTCCAACAGGATGATCTGAGGTTACAAAGTCAAGCGCAGGTCACGGATTGCTACATTAGACACATAACAGCTCTGGTGTGCGAAGGAGTCTCAGCACAGCTGCTCCCTGGCATAATCCAGGCAACAACTGTCAATATGCACTGCTCTTTTTTCAATTTTGATAATTTGAATGTTTTCAAAAGGCTCACATTCTAGTGTTCAGTAAACGATTGATGCGAAGATATTCAAACAGATATTCTCCACTTCACTATTTTGCCATATTGTTTATTCTGAATCTTTGCTGCTCAGCTCAAGAACAGTTTATTATTATAATTCATTTATAGTTTTTGAAGTACATCTTTCTACTGAACAAACCACAATGTCACAACATTTACATACAGTTATTCATATTATGACAATATTTCAAAAATAATGGTAGTATAACCAAATTGAATTCCTAACTCCTTAAAATAAGGCTTTGTTTCCTTGACAGACTGTATATAAGAAGAGGATATAGTCACCATTGGTTTGACTTTGGCATGCAGGCCGTCGCCATCTTGGTTTTCGGCCATCGCCATCTTTTTTTTAGTACAACCAACATTATTTAGGTGACCAAAATGTTACAATTAACTTCAAGTAAAAACAAACTGAAATGGTTTTAAAGTTGTAAGACAAAAACACTGACAACTCGGACAACAACTCGTTAGCGACCTGTCAATCACAATAAGCCCGCCCTACTAAATGAACATCATGCTGTATTGAAGAAGACTTAAACTAGAGATTGAGACCATAAACTCATGTTTACAATGTTTACTGAGGTAATAAATCAAGAGAGAAGTAGAGTCATTTTCTCATAGACTTCTATACACCCAGAGGAGTCGCCCCCTGATGGACACTAGAGAGAATGCAGCTTTAAGACACTTTTCAGAACCTGGAGGCTACCACCATCCTTAATACGAACCTTATACTTGATGATAAATAATGTATTTCACAGAACACTGTGCTTTACCACCTTATCTTTCATTGGAGTCAAGTCAAAAATAGATTATCTCCATCCTTTTTTTTTTTTTTTTTTACATGAAAACTTGCAAAGGTGGTTGATGCACCATTTTAAGCCCAGAGTAATGCCTGCAGGTCTTCTTCTCAGTCTGCAAACAGCCTCCAGCAATGAGACAGGGCAGGTAGGGTAGCTTTCTAAAGTCTGACAATGATGCAGGCTTTTCCTGCTCTGGCAATACTGGCTATCGGTATAAAGTATGGGTTGCCTGAAGGTTCACCATGGTAATCTGTCCCTTCCATATGCAGTGTCAACTGCATCCAGAGAACCAATCAAGGCTGCTCCTGGAGCCTAATTGCTGTGAGTGAAATGGTAATAATCGATGGTGATGCAGTTGAGCGTATGGACATTTGTATCACCTCCTCTCTTCTCTCATCTGGATGTTATCAGCTGGACAATCGGAGGAAATGTTTAATAGGGATTGTTATGGAGTAAATCAAAGGGTAAATGTGGACGAGACAGAAACAGGATTTTCAAGAGTGAAGAGGACACGTTACTGCCATCTCCAGTGGAAATTACACCCTTAGTAGTAAACATACATTTCAATTTCAATGTCTTTTATAGTGTAAACACAACAGAATAATGTATCTATAGTATAATGAATATATGCGTTCGATTCATGTCTGCATCCAACCCTGTTACCCTTACAGTTACCCTACAGTAGCTTCATCATGATGGCATCGAAAAATCATTCATGTTCCTATTTTTTTAAGTAGATACTTGTTATATTAAATGAAAACTACTTTGTGAATATATGTTTTTAAAAAAATACATTTTATTGCACAATTTCCCAGTATGAAACCCTACAGTCCGTGATCTTCAGCAGATGCTTTCATCGATTCTGGGAGCCGACACACACACTCACATAAATCCAATGACCCGAGGAGAGAAAACATCAGTAGTGACAATCTAATGTGCTCCTATTCCTCTTTAGGGCTGAGGTCTAGCGAGATCTCTGCCAGGTATTGACTCCACTCAACGCTGCTTAGTGTCCCAAGATGTGATCTCGGTCAAGATTGTTTTTTGCTGCCTAAGGGGAAGTATGCCAACACAAAGTGGTGAGAAGATGTGCTTCAGCCCGCAGCACACCGTATGGTGCTGTCCAGAATTATTATTAAAAAATGCTGCTGCTGTATATCATGTGTGCCTCAGACTGCGGCGTGGGCTTTGATGAAAGGTGACATGACCTAGTTTGAAGCGGAGTGCAGAGTGTACCAAGTGGTAGAAATAATCACTGTCTTTGGTTGATGAGAACGGCTCATTGTTTTAGATTTAAACTGAACAGCCACAACAAGTATTTCTTCTTTGTGCTACTGTGGTTTGTGTTTCTCTGTAGAGTCGTGTGACACTATAGTTTGTCATGTGTAGTGATCAGCTGATAACCGTCCAAAGAGTTATTGGGGCAGAAGGACAGAAATATGATATTACACTCTTGGGCTGCTATTTGATTTAAGATACGTCCAAATCAAAGTTTAGCAAAACTAGGTTTAAAATTAGTTAATCTAAATTTAAAATTGAGCTGAAAGCGTTTCACCGTTTAGTAAATCCAAATTTACCAAAATGAAATAGAATGTAACTAAAACGTAGATGCTTGCTTAATCAAATTCAAATCTGAAAATAAAAAAATACATGTATCTGCTTGCTGTCAGGACCTAATAAATCGGTTGTGAGAGTTAACCCCTTAAAGACTGTTTACATTACAGAACTGCTACACGTCTGTATTGTAAAACCAAGGATTTAGTAGCGTGGTGGCAGGGCGTCCTTCGTAGTGAGGGAGTAGCAAGCCCATCGGCAGCAGCAGAATGCAGCAGACGGGCTGGGGGGAATGGTTTGATCATGTTCTGGATGTGGGATGGCCCTTAGCCTTCTACAGCATGGTAGCTTTCTTCCATACTGTATGAAGTGTCAAACACATACGCTGGCTCGACCCAAACTAGGGACTAAAAGTCAGTACATGTGTTGAGATAAACTGCACAAGACATCTGAACAGGACTTTCTTTGGGGCAAATATGAAAAGAAATTCTATTTCGCCTCACTGTTATTCTTTGTAAGTACAAATTCCAAACAAGCACACTGAAACTACAAACTAGGCTAAAGGCCTCTATTAGCATATCGGTGAAGGTGTTTCCATTTCAGTTAAACAAGCAAAATGCCTGCTTCAACTTTCCAACGGTTTCAACTAATGGACAGCACACCAGCACTGCCCTCTGTAAAAGACGTGCACACACATGCACACACACATTTTCAACGCAGTCTATCCTCCTCTAATGAAAACACCCAAGGAAACAAGATGTCACTCATAATAATTTGGAACATAGAAAATATCCAAAAACAAACAAGACAAGGAAAGCAACTAGCATCCCTACCACAGCCTTAATCATGAGGTTGCATTCTACACTTTGTACACACAAGCTTTTCTTTCTCCACAGTATAGTTCTGTAAACTGCTGCAAAAGTAAACCGCACAAATGATTTACATTTCCTGTGTGCTGCAGGTTTATATATCAAGCCCCTGCAAACACTGCATGAGCTGTTTTTGGACGGCGCCCAGCTATTTCATCACTCCATCCTGGTGGCAATCTGCTGCGGTGACAACATCCCCGTTTTTCCACCGTTTTGCAGAGGAGAAAAAAGTGACAAGGCCGAGCTAATTAATCTCCTAATCATCCCGTGATTATCAAGCTCTCGCTCCCACGGGGCTGCCCGCACACCTCTTCCCTGGAGTGCAATGCATCAGCGAGACGGCGGCACGTCGGTCAGCGCCGACCGCCGGCATCAGTCGACTCTCGCACAAGGAGCGATATTTAGCGCAGACAGGACCAGCCACTGGCGATGCAGACAAGGTGTTAATTGATTAGGGTGGAATCAAGAGAGCTGGGGCCCAGCCAGTGTACCATCCTGATTTGACGGATGAGAAGCTCATTTATAAGCTTGACAGTCACAAGATAATTACTAAAGCACATAGTAATGTATGCAACGGCAGCTGGGAGCGGTGCCGTGTGTTGACGGGCAGCACTGTGTGTGGACAGCTATTCTTAAGGCCTTCACACAGCGGGGCACGGGAAATGAACAGCATGAAAATGCAGAATGCTAATTGGCGAATATTTCGCATTAAAACTATTCGTACCGTCAGTGATGCGAATCTTTGCGACAATCAGAGGTTTGAATAGATTTGCGCAGGCAGAGGTCCAACTAGCAGGATTCTATTGCGTGTCTGATGTGTAGGTGCAGTGTAAAGGTCTAGCCTGCCTTTGTCAAGGTTGAAAAAGTAATAACGTTTCCTGTGTTGGTTCGTAATCACACGGCAACCTCCAGTTCTGACAAGTGAAGTCAATGCTTCATGTCTTCAATACAGCATGATGTTCATTTAGTAAATGATCTATTTAGAGTCAAATAGACCATAAAGCAGAGTATGCTTTAGAGCGGGGCTACACGGTGATCGACAGGTCTCTGCCGCTACCAGAGCCGTATACGACGTCACTCCTCCACAGTCCAAATATGGTAACTTCCTGTTCACTGGTTGCAAAAAGCCAAAATGGCGACAGCCAAATTGCCAAAATCGAGGCTTCAAAATGTCAGTTCACCAACCAGTGGGTGACGTCACAATGACGTCACAATCCACTTCTCATATAAAGTCTATGTTTGTACTACGGAGCCTCCACTTTGTCGTATACTATATTGCATTAGTTTGTTACCCAAAACGTGATTAGTTGTTGCCTTGATTAGCGGTGCGAAAGCTCAGAAAAGTCAAGCTTCATGGTGCTTTATCTTTGCATCACATTTGCATTCTATGTTAAAGTACTCAAAACAAAAACAACAGTTTGCACAGAAAAAACTAAAACCCCGGTGTGTAAAGGCTTTTAAAGGATAAGAAATCGTAATCAATGACATTTATGAAACTCCCTCTTTAAACTCACCTGCCTCTCCCACTCTGCATCTCCTCTGTGATTGATAATGGTGCACATTCAGGGCCAGATTTACATAAATAAAAGCGCAGGGCGAATCCGTGCTGCCAATTCCATTAAATTTGTGCTCCACTATCTGCGTGTAATTACTATCTGATTTACTGAAGCAGCAGCAGCTGCGTCTGGGATCTGACTTCTAGGTAGATTCACAAATGAAGGAGAGCTCAGAAGAATGCAGTCTAGGGGTGGGTTGAAAAAACTGAGCTTTAAAAAGAGACAGAAATAAAGAAAAGAAAACACTGTTTAAAAAAGAAGCTGCAGTGGGACAGAAGTCCAGCAGACGCTCAGACTGGAGCAGGTGAGGGGGATGGGATGGCTTTGATTGATGTCTCGTTAGAATACAGTGATAAAAGCAGCCAAATGCAACTGATGTCTAATCAAAAGAATGTAATTACCAGCCTGTTCATGCAGGTATAATGAGCTGTTGAGCAGAAAACCACACCTCCCCATCCCTTATGTTTGCTGTTATTGCTGCTCACTTCATGGGGACCGACTTTTAAAAAATGACAAATTTCCACATCATGTTAGATTCTCTTGAATAGGTAAACCAGCCATTTTCAAGTGATACATGTCTGATAAACCATAACTCTGTTAAACATAGCACCTGATATTGTAAATATATAGACCTGTTAATATTTTATGACCAAATAAATACATTTTTTGCAGTTAACAGGGTTTCTCATTCTTTTCATTTCCTCTCATCAGTTAAACAAACAGAATGTACGCCAGCCTTTCATGTTAATGTTACAAGCAGCAGAGTGCTGCAGGAACGAGTCCTAAAACCTGGAAATGAGTCAGCGTTTTTGCACTCGTGGTTCCCTTGTCTCAAAGCCACAGGGTTTTTGGTTAGATGCCTGAAATAAGGTCTGTCGTTAACACACGCTTTAGAAATGTAAACCTTTTGTTAGACGATATAAATTATTTCAGTAAATAACCCTCTCATGAATGTTGCAGCTTTAACGAGGCGGTTGCTGACGAATGTCTACATGAGACAACAAAACATCATCACACATACTGGCGTTCATGTGACCGTGGTGGAGTTTGTTTCGAGTGCAACGTTAGCTTTTCACTTCTGCCGATTGCATTCACGCTTCAAGAATCATAAAAGTGGTGTTCAATTGTGAAGATTGTCTTCAACACATGTAAGTATCATCAACACGTGTTTGCCACATAACTTATTTTCTGCAATATACCAAAATCCAATGGAAAAATCCCAGTAGCCATTAGCTGTTTGTCACGGGAACCAGTGTGATGCTAACTTCTTGCTTGGCCTACAAAAATACGTCATCTCTGAGGGATGCGCCATGTGGCTCAAAGGTGTACTGCAGATATAAACGTTGAATGAAAGACAGTGGAAGAAATTATACTTATGTTTGTGGGGACCCTAATAGAATGTCCTGCCGACCACAGTATTTGGGAATTACTGCTTCACTTTTGTTTTCTATTTTGTTATTTTTAATAACTTAATAACTGCACCCAGTTTTTCAAACACAGCCTTCTATTTTAAATATGTGTGCAGAAACTAGACCAGGGGTCACCAACCTTTTTTAAACTGAGAGCTACTTCAAGGGTACTGAGCAGTATGAAGGGCTACTTATTTGATACAAACTTCCTGAATAACAAAGTTGCACAGATCACCTTAATAATAATAATATATGTGAAGAGACTGTATCACATGTCAGTTAATTATTCCTCACAATAATTATTAATAATGATTTCCACAACAATGATGGTATAGCTACACATACATATTTAAACATGCAACTTTTATTTCTGTTAATCTGTCTCACCATTTGAAAGTCAGAGGTATCACATCTAATATTTTTGTATCATCACATGATTAAAGCCGGTTACTTTTGCACATAGCGCCTGCTGGTGAATGATGCAGTGGTAATGTAGAAATTTTGCGAAGTCTGGGTCACCTTTGCATTGCGCAATGAAGCCTGCATGCCGGCCCGTCATCGCGGGAGCCCCGTCTGTTGTCACCGACACCAGCTTTTCCAATGGTACCTTTTTCTCCACGAAGAAACTAGTAACCAGTCTCGTCTATTGCCGGGCGGGGGATCCAACCCTCCGAGGCGCGCGAGCGTCTTCGGGCGCCCGCGTTCAAACCTCTAGTCTAGGCCTTTTCGGTCGGATTGCGTTGCCTCGCCTCTACCCCCGCAGCCTGTTCCGAGGATTTACGGACCTGACGACGGAGTGTGCTCGCGGCTCGCACCAACGGGATGCGCCCGCCATTCAGAACCTGAAAACCTAGTGCGGTTCGGCAGCCTCGTCCTGGCTGTCCGCCGTGCGCCTCCGGGTACCCAACTCTCTTAACTCTCTGCAAGCGTTTTTGATTAAAAAAGAACAGCAACTACAATTTTAGACGGAGCTCCATAATGACTAGTGCTATTTTTAGAACATGTCTTGCGGGCGACTCATGTGGTCCCTACGGGCGACAGGGTGCCCGCGGGCACCGTGTTGGCTACCTCTGAACTAGACCTATCTTACCTCACCCACTATCTGCAATATCGTTCCTTAATTAACATAGACACATGTACAGGTATGAGGCGTACTCGCTGACCGACAAAATGCACTTTGTGGTATTTATACATCATGAACCCAGAATGCATAGCGTCTTTATTTTGTGCTAATGAAGATCTTTCTGAGTTCCTGCTTCATTCGTCAGCTCAGAGAACATTTACGAATGATGGGAAAAGAAACATTAAACGGATAAATACTGTGAGTAAGTACAAAGTGTTCTTAGAAAAATATCACAGTGTACTCCAACACGCTCACAGGGATGTAAATACAACAGGACAATAAATAATAGAACAGAATACAAAAGGAAAGTCTCTTGACACCTCAAAGCGTTGGCAAGACGTCTCTTCACTGGATCCATGTTCCACTAATTTCAGGGAGAAGAAATTTGATTATTTTTTTTTCTGACGCTTTTGGCAAGGACTTGCAACAAACTGCAGCATAAAGACGCCTCCCTGTAGATACAGGTGAACACACGCTGTTGTTTAAAGCAATAATGTGTAAAGGAAGAATATCACTACAAAATATCTTTGTGAGGGGAAAGCGGGGGGGGGGGGGGGGGGGGGGGGGGGGGGGGGGGGGGGGGGGGGGAGTGTGTTAACCAAGTCAGTCATTCAGGAGGGGGTTTGATTTGGGTCGGCAAGTCTTTTATTTAACATTAATATCTGCAGTACACTTTTAAGGCACACGAGGGAGCCTGAATGTTTGTATCGGTCTGATAATCGTAGACAACCGATAACATTTAATCTTGTATGAAAGGCTAGCGTTTAACGGATGAAAGGAAATGAAACCGTTAAATCCACCTACATGCATTTATTTGCTCTCATTTATAAAGTAATTCAGTGTTTTCAATAACATATACATAAAACAGTTGTGATTTTTCAAAAGTATATCGCTACAAAATGGCTGTCAGGAACATTTATTTGCACACAAATTCTCTCTTTTCACGATTTATAGATTGTGTAGATTATAAATTGTGAATTGGGTCGCGATAGTTTGTCATTTTTTAAAAACTGGGTCCCAGTTTGGGAATCGCTGCATGAAGTAACATGTAGTAAAATATCCATTAGACTTCAAAGCCGTGGCTTGAAATCTCCCCTCTGTCATCTCGTGGTACAAGACAGAAATTGGATGGATATTTTGGTCTCTGACATTCCAGTGCAATGTTGTTGCAACTCAGTGGACTCCTATCAGACCGGGTATGAAGCAATTTCAGATAGTGGACAGTACTCGTAGATTCCCATTTAGACCCACTAACAAGTTCAAAGAATATCATGAGATACTTGTGCTCGATCAGCTGGTGATTGGCTTGAGCTTTAGAGGAGCATTGATGCATTTGTGACATGTAGCCCACGGGAAATAAACAAGGTGGTTCTCTTGGCTATTGTTTTTGCATGAAAGGCACAACTAAGACTCCTAAAAGCTCAGTGCTCTATTGCATCAGCAAACTACCAACGGCGGATATTTAAGAAGCCTCTTTGTACCCTAGAGCTGTTCAAGATTCTACTTGAAGTAGCAACAGAGTGGCAAAAACAAAGAAACTACAAAGAGACAATCTGGCTGGGCCTGAGTGTCACTGTTGACAGTCACGAAGCTGTTTTGGACACACTTAAGTGTGGCTTTATGGAGAAATTTGCCACTTTGTATATGGATGCCCAATTAGTGTTGATGGTGAATGTAGTTGACAGAAGCAATGAATTCCCTTGTGTGCTATATTGACGCAGAAATCGGAGTTTTCCTGCTGCAAAATCTGTTTTACTTCCTGCATTCAGTGATGTAGTTGAACTACAAACTACTTCGGCCTGTATTTCTCTGGGTAGCCAGCATGGGGGCGCCATGCTCCAGATGACGCTCAAAAATGCGACTTCCTTAACCTGTTGTTTGTTCAATTGTGTAGATAAAGTTAAAAAAAAATCTTGTATTGCAAAGTAGTTGCATTGCAAACAGGGAACATTGTATCAAAAATATGAGAAGTACTGATGATGTAATGGATGAGGAGAACTGTACTTTCTCTGTAAATACAGCAGGAACTGAAGGACGTATTGCTTAAATGGACTACAACTACCATCAACACTGATTGGACATCAACATCACACATGACGGATTTTCACTTTCAGATATACAAATGGAGGCCTTCTGTTGGTCCGGTCTCAAGTACAATATCTCCACAACGATGAGACAGGTTGTCATGGCATTAGGTACAGACATCAGGGGTCATGAATGCTCATGACTTTGATGGTCAGCTGACCTTTCACCTCGCGCCAACATCAGGTCAAAATTGCAATTGTACTTATATTTTGGTTTCTTAACAAATGAATGATATTTTCATCAACTAGATTTTTTTTTTGTTTCGTGCTAATTAGCGAAAGCTATCATGCTAACACATTGAACTAAGATGGTAAACATGGCAAACTTGTATATTCTTAACACTGTTATTGAGAGCATAGTACTTGCAGCATTTAGCTCAAAGCCGTGTGCCAAAGTCAACTCTGTCTTTGTCAAAATAATGTTCCCATACAGCTAGACTGCACCCTCTATCATGTTTCAAGGGAAAGATATTCTCTCCTGGATTATGGTTGCAGTAATAAACATGTGGTTAACGCTGTAAATTGTAGCAATACAAAACTAAAATGCAACAAAATGCCTTGGTTATGTTCCGGCAATTAAAGTACTTGGTTAGGGCCGATCAAACAATCCCGACCCCCTCGCTACGTGAACTTCAGCGGACTAGGAGGATGAATAATGGACACTAATGGACGAGTGTCCCGATGTGGCTGTTGGACCCACAGACCATCACGTCAGAGATAAACTGGATTCTGCACTAAAACTGGGCCATCAGAACAACCAGTAGGGGACACCAGGAGCTCAGTCCTAAACTAAATATATTGGCTTTATTCAGACAAACAAACACAACTTTTAACTCTTTTTCACAATGGAAATTTGAATTATGGTTCATACTTGTGATGTTAATGATGACAATAGTGTTGAATGCTTTTTTTTTTTTATTCGTTCAAACTCATCTCAGAGACGGATTTGCTTTACATTTCTCTGTTTGAAGGGTCAATTCTTCATCTGACATGGGAAGATTACAGCTGCAGCTGTTTAAATCCCTTTCCATTGAACTTGGTTCAAAAACAACATGCAGGCATACTACCACTGATGGAAGTGGAGGGTATTTCTGTGGAGATTGAATTCATTACTGACCTACATCACGGTTAACACTGTTTATATCTTCATAAAAAGAAGCAACCGTGACTTATCTTAAGATGCACAACGACAAACAGCAAGTTTTCATCATGTATGTTTTTTTCAAACTATAAAAAAGACACGTTTCTGGAGAGTTTGGACTCTCAAATGATGCATGCTGGGAAGTCTGCTAATATGCTGATCATGTTTCTTTAAAAACGTAATTTAATGAGTTGAGCGGACTCTCAGTAGTTCATTTATTCAACTCGGTTCTGAAGTGGTCTGTATTTCAAAAACAGAAAAGTTACATTTAATTAACTTGAAGTTATTAAAAAGTATATATTTATGTTGAGTTAATGAGAATAGATGAGTTGTTTCCACTAAATTCCTTCATGATGTTTTACAGTGTACATAATTCTCATGTTAAGCCTCCAGCCTCAGTGATTAAAGTCAGATCATGATGAAAGAAAAAAGGAGCAATCAATAATTGTACTTCACATATTTTGCATGCCTGTCAAGACAACAATTACATCCTCTGTGCTACTGTTTACCGTACCACCAATATATATAATTGCTTTGAAATGCATGCATATGCTTTAATCTCTAAATGAAACATTTTCCCATTAAAAAACCTCTCACAAGCTGTTTCCCTCTCATTGAGGTACATTATAAGAGATAGGATGAAGCGTACTGGATGGCATAAATAGCATCTCCAAAGCCCACCTGAAAGGCTCAACTCGAGTGCGTCAAAGTACTTGAAAGAGATTTAATTGTAAGGGGGGGGTGCATGACAGCTTATCAATAGAAAGAGGGGGATTTAGGAGAAGCAAAACACTAGCAGAAGGCGCTAAGATTCTGCAAATAACGAGACCAGTATTGCTGGAGTCCCCGACAGATGGAGGCGAAAACGAACCTGGCTGCAACATTTCCTGGTTGCTCAGCACCACCTGGACGTAATGAATGCGTTGTCGGCCAAGGAGGCATGTGAGACGAAGTCAAACTGTCTACTCAGACACGTTGCTGAGTGCAGGTCTGCTGCTTGTCCTTGATATAGGTCATCTTGGTCCCGCAGATATGCTCATGAATATTGATACAAGTAGATGGACTTAAACACTGATGATCAAAAACTAAATATTTTTTCAACATAGAATATGAACCGCTAAAGGAGACGGCCATGTAAGTGGGCATCGGATCAGAAATCCCACAAGGTGGAGTGTTGGAGGTAAAGGCTTCCAGTGTCATGCGCTCACATTGTATCAATCATAACTGTACTGACTGTGCAGTGGACTGTAGAGCACTTTGAATTTAATTTACAGAGAAATCTAAAGGAACATTCACGTTCTGCCCCCGCAGCTAATGTATGGCAGCTTCCAGTCAGAGTCCTGAATAAAAGAGAGATGACTCACTATGCATCCGGTGGAGTCCAGCTTTCGGTCCGATATGCAGCGGAAGTTGCGGCTGCAGCCTCCGTTGTCTTTGGTGCAGTCTCTGACGGGCCCGAACGAGTCGAGGAGGACCTCCAACGAGTCGAAGGATGAGCTGATCATCAACTCCTCTCTGTTAAAGTGGAAATGAGTGACAAAAAAAGGAAAGGAAAGAGGATCCTTGTTTAGTTGTGTGCACCTGTGTTTGTGTGTTATTACTACTGAGGACTGATTTGAGTTTTCAGCGTACAATGCGTCATTTATTGAGGCTTGCTGGGTAGATGAGGGACTGTTGGTGCACATCCAACAATGATGTCATGGCGAACTGACACACCTCTACATCACTGCAGCAACGTGACAAGTTAAACCACTTAAGGTGAACAAAACGTTTGTTACAGACGATTTCATGAACAGACTTTCAGAAATACGTCCATTTTGGTGGACTTAGGCACACCGTTACATTGTGTACATTAGATCCAGATCCTGCCGTCATCACCTACGTGAACTGCGTCTCCCTTTAATTGGCATTGATTGGGGAGTGGACGGGCTATCATGCCTCTTGTATCGTCTCTCTCTTATCCTCTGAGAAAATAATTGAAGAGTGTCAGAATTGTTGTGCATTCTTTTCCAAAAGGCTTTTTATAAAGTCGTCACATCAAATGTTAACGAAAAACTTGTTCTCTTCCCCCGATTTTGTTACCACGGCTCATTTAGTTTTGTTTGCCTTTTTCCATTTCTGATAGCAGCCTGACGGAACCTACTGTAATTATTTTGAAGGTCCTAACCATCTGATACATGTTTTCACTCTAGAGACATACCATGGTTCAAGTTGGTCTGGACCAGGACCACCTCTGTTAGTCGGACCAAGGTCCGGCTGTTTAGTCCTGACCGTAGTCCAGGGGAGGTTTCATACCTGTCATTTTGGTTTGGATCAAAAAACAGTACAAAGACTACTAGTTTGTAACAATAGCATTTTGTTTTATATATTCTTATGGACTGTGTCTGTTGTGGTTTTTATGTACAGACAGTGTGTGCCTATTGACCAAGAACATCTCTTTTGACAGTTAACAGTTTGGACAGATGTCTAAAGGCTCTTAAAGGTACCGTTTATTTTACCATTTCTTTCATGAGCACAGTAAAAATCCATAGTACCGGTATATGTCTGCAACAGATAAAAAAAAGCCCCATTTCCCCTTATCTAATACCTGGACAACGCTTAAATTGAAGTCAGATGTTGATGGAAATAGCGGGAGGAAGGGTTTGAAAAAAAGAAAGAGAAGTTTCTTTCGCACAATTGTCCCTTAACGTCTCTGACATTGCGGACTTGTACCGCACCATAACGTTGTTTGCCATGAGGAACGCCACTTGGCTTGTAGTCTTTACATTATAAACGTGGGTAACGGTGGATTTTCTCCCTCTAATTTTCTTCAAAACAAGCATTCATTTGGTTACCTTTCCCTTCTTCTTGGACAAAGCAGTGCATAAGCTACCAACTGGACTGGAGTGTGGAACTAAACTGGAGCATGGGCAGTCGGCGCTCTTACAGATGCGTACAGGCCGCTTGGTCACAAACTTTGAGCTGCACATGGATGGTGCATGGGGTCCTCGTGGACATGGACGGTGTGGACCCTTACAGACATGCGGACGTGGAAAGTATAATTTGGAAATGGTGTTGCAAGTTATATCAACTTCAAGCTAATGAGTGAAATCCAGTAGTTAATTAGTAATGCCTTCCTGTCAGCAACATGCTTCATTAACGTTGATTCAGATATCACATTTCTTGAGATCATGTTTCATGTGTAAAAGGGAGGGACGTGCTCCCTCAACATTGTGCTCATGCTGTGACATCCTGCTCTCTATTTCACCTATTGAAGAGATATCTATTTCCATGAATTACAAACACCTGCATGTTTAATTAATTCTGTGCAATCACGGCACAATTACTATGCAAGGTAGTAGACTTGCGAGATGAAACACGCCATGAACCCCTTTGCTCTAACCTCGCTCTGAGCAGTCACTATGTGTTTCGGTGATTTTGGCGTTCCCCGTAAACCTCTTGCAAGGTCAAAAAGCAGATCAGCCAATAGAAGGACAGCAATATACGCGTTTGGGATCGGTGGAGATGAAGAACAAAGCGGAGAGGACCTCAGTGTTTTCCCACAGACGAAAAGTGCTACTCGTGATAAACAAGAACTCGTGTAATAGCATCGCCATGAACCTTGTCTTGGTAAAGAACATGGTGACCTCTCAGGCACTCATTTTTTTCCCTCACCAAACTCCCTGTTCTCCTCTACTCTCCCCATGAGAAAGGACAGCAAGTTCCCTTTCCTCTTCACAGTAAACTTGATGGTATCTTACAAACCAATTCTTCTTTTATAATTGCCCATTGCTTTGTTGTCATTTATTCAGAGGGGACCTCTTGAACAGAGCCTCGGCAGATGATGAAACTCAGAGCAAGTGTGAATGCTAAATTATTTGGGAACTGCAATTACAGTCGAGACACATCCAACGGTTGTGTGCAACACAACATACCAATAAATATCAAGCAAAAGAAAAAAAAGCCATGTTTGGTTTCTCTTCGGTGAAGCTACTGCAACATTCATCACATCCCAGAATACGGAAGTGCTGGATAGATTGGTTATCATTCATTGCGGTCCTTAGAGCGTCACTAAAATATCTTAGGTTTGTCCAAAGGGGGTCGGATAATATCTACATGTTTTTTTTTCCCTTTGGCAGCATGAATGTGTGTGAGATACATATACAGTGTCCAACCCACACCTCCCTTTCCAAGCGAGTGGAATAACCTACAGTGGCCTTCAGGTGAATCAGCACCACCAAATGTAAGCTCCCCCTTCAGCGTGAAATCGTGAAAGTCCCTTTCTAGAGCCAGTGTTTGGTTTGTCCGTTTCGGGCTCTTGTAGAAACATGGTGGTGCAACATGGCGGACTCCGTGCATGGTTTGATGCGAATGGATGTTCCAGAGGGATGAATGGTTAGGGTTCAGATAGCCTATTGCTGTAAGTACATGTGCAAAATCGGGCCAGCGTCCCTCCGGACCATCCATCCTAGCATCAACCCTGTGGGAGAGGACCAATAGATGGTCCTTCCAAGGGTACATTCTGCTCAGTAGCTTGTATTTCTTGGGTAAAAAGTGTCAATGCTCTACTAATGCTGTCTCCAGAGAAATGGTCAAGGAGTTACCAAAAATATTTGGATTCATCAGCAGGAGACGATGAAGTTCTACAGGATTTTAAATGTAAATTCGGCAACTAATTGTATAAATATCTTGACACAAACTCTTTCATGTATGTATCATTACAACGACTTGTATATTCGCAGTCCTAGGACTTCCAGTTTCCCTCTTTGAATGAAGAATACAGGCTACTGCCACCTACTGGTATGGAGAGTTATTTCCTCTCACACAGGCACAGAACGCATGTGGTAGCTGGCCGTTGACTGAAGTCTTTGCAGTATGTTCAAGTGCAACTTTTTGGCCAAGACAGGCGACATGAGGCAATGCAACAGTTGGCCTTTGTCACCGCTAGGTTTTTAACGTCGGTTTGGTGTGTTTGGGAATTTAGTCATTAGTTTGATTCCATCTGCATTATTGGACCTCAAAGTGCAAGTAAGGGAAGCAGAGCTTATAGGCGGCATCTAGTTTTCCTTTGCCCAGGAAGGGGTCGCTTTGCAAGGCTAGCTAACTAGAGCAGGGAAGAGTTAGGTGACCTTCAACTTGTTTGGTTGAAGGATGTGGCCATACTGTACAGATTGCATTTACACCTATCGATGTCTGATCAGCAGTTAGCTGAAATCAATGTCAATCATCAATCTGATGGGTTCTTAGCCGTGATACAACACCCACATGCCATGGCTATGACGACTAATTATTTGGCACATTCAAAATCCCTCCATTCAAAACATTTTTCTACATCACGACAGACCGGACAACGTCTCTTAGCTGTGAAAAATCCCAACATACCACGGCCTGTGGTGGGCTATTGCTTATTCATACCACCTTGAAAGAATCTATATCCGTCTGCAAGAGAAATGCTTGTTGTGTTACAAACATATTTGATTTAAAATGGGAAGAAAAGAAATATAACGTATCATTTTGACAACCTATAGGGCGTGCTTAAAAGCATTGGGCACTACCTGGTATATATTTAACATTTTGTCACAAACAGCTGTCTGCAGCTGAGAGAGGTAATAAGCCTCAATTATGGACACCATTAACATGGATAGCAAACAATGAGGGGGCTAGAAGTACATGTGCGTCAAAACAAGCCGCACAAAGAACCATTCATTCATTTGCCACTGAAAAGTACCACCAACGGTTTAAATGCCAAGGTATGCCCTGCAATTTCCTCACATTATCTGGAGATTGAGTTCAGAGAGGAGTGGAAATTACCATCAAAAAGGGGCAGAAATAAACTAAGATTTTAATGTAAAGGTATTTATAAAGATTGCTGCTCTGATGTGTTTGATAAGTGGTTGTTTTTTTTTCAATAATATCGACTCAATTTGCTTTTATATTAAGTAGAAGCAAAGGGGAAATGGAATATGGAGTTTTCAATTAGCGCATTTTGTCTCGCAGCTTAAGATATAAGAAAAGCATGAATAATACAAATGTTTATAACCACCAGGATAGAAGTCTTCTGTATACAGGCTCACGGCTACGCAACAAGAGCACTAATAAACACACTGGGGAAAAAACACCAACGATGATTCCTCATTCAGTCATAACTGCCATGAAGCCAGCTTATCAAGGGAAGGAAGATCAGGGCTAATCACTACTTATCCATCTGCCAGGGAGCAAGAGTGACAAATGATCATCAAACGTGGGGCAACACGGCTCAAAAGCAGAGTAAATCGGCAGCTTCAAGATGCGTTAGCAGTGTTTCCTCGTGGCCCCCGGGGAGAGCTGCACACAGCGTTCATCAGATCCCAGATCAGAGGGAAATGAGTTATTTACACAGCGTCTCGGAAAAGCTGCCAAATGAAAATGAAATGCTGAAAAAGATGGGGGGATTGGAATGTGTAAACATGGCGTGGGGGGTAGAAAACTGCCAAACCGTACCCCAGAACGTAATTTATTTACAGTTAATATGAACAATAGGTAACAGTAGGTAACAAAGGCAACTTTAAACAGAGAGGATTCAACTATAGAAAATACATAGTGCATCACTTCCAACAACGGTATTTGTCAGATATTTGTCAGATATAAGAGGTGAGGAAACAAAACATTTGCTATACTTGTATTTGCAGTGTTGCCATGACTGTATCTATCAAAACCATTTTCATAAAGAACATTGAGAAATAAAGATCATTTGAAATGACATCTGAATTTCAATTGTTCTTTTATTGCCACTTATGACATTTTTAGCCATCGCTATAATAGTTTCAGAATGATTTGTTAACCTCGGTGGCGGCAGTAGCTGCATCTGTTGCATGTCTATAGGCCACGTGTGTGCATATGTGTGCACTTCAGCCCTATGTGTGTAAGGCTCAACACAATTTACATGCATCATTTGAATTTCCCCAATGACAATTTAATAAAGTAGTTCTTCTTCTTCTTCTTCTTCTGGGTTTATGTGCAGTAAACAACATGAGACATGTGTTTCCTAACTTGGGGTTTGGGAACCTGAATGTGTACCCAGGACAGATCTGAGGGGTAACAAGGAAACAGAATGTATTATGTTTACTTTTATGGACTTGTAAATAGTTAATACTTCAACTTTTGGGAATCAATGCTCTAGAATCTATATTTTCTCTGGCTTTCCTGTGGGATGAATGTGTTGAAATAAAAATAAAATAGATATGTTAAAATCTTCTTAGTGATTGTTTTTTATACTCATTGTATGCATTTAAAAGACTGGTCATCTTTAAATCCACATATTACCAATCTGTCAATCACAGGATAAAACATGAATTTGAGAACTCAAGTTGTTTAAAGTAGCAGTTTGAATCGATCACGGACACACAGCAGGAGCCCAGACACAAAAGAATATCTCATCATTAGCAACAGCTGGAGATTTATGACTTTTATTTTCCTCTGATAATGTAGCCTTTTGTAGTTTATGCTTTGATGCTGTATGCATTGCCAATCATATACTATTTAAAGGGACAATAGACATTTCATTTCATTTAGAATAATGACACCATCGGCGTTTGGAAAATGAAGGCTCTGTTTACGGCACGACGCAAGTGAGTCAACCATTGCGCAACCGAAAGAGGAAGAAGATAGCGCTTTATTTTTTTTAGCATACACTCAGAAGAGGACTGTGATTACTATGAGCAGCTTTGGGAATGTATGTATAAAATACATTATTGAATACATTTCTTGCTTTTTCTTCGGAAAAGTCGCTTTTTTTTTTTTACATAACTCGTTAAAAGGGTTTGAAAAGTCGGTAAACAGTCCAGTGTTGTAAGGTAGTTGTTAGGCACTGAGGGAAAATGGAAATTGATAGAGGCTACAACTACAACAAAATCAAATAAAGAATCATCTGATCATCAATCATCTGAAAATGAATCAACCTCTGTTAGAGCCAAGTTATTAAATTCGTCCCTTTCCCCGATGGTATCCAAGCTCGGCCTCGCTTTTTTCACTTTTTTTTCACGGTCATCCTTTCAAATCCAGCCTCCAGTTTACAGACTCGTACAAAACACGTAAACACATAATGTGTTGTGCATTAACTGTGACTGTAGATCGTACAAAGTCACAGTTGGGGAGAGAGCTTGATGTCAAACCCACTTTGAATCACTTAAGTTATAAGAAATGCAACTTTTGTATGTCATTCATCAGTTTTTATTGACCTCACCTTGAGTACCTCTTCAGGGGTCTTTCAGGAGAGCAGGGATTCCTCTGGCTCCCAATAACTCCAACACTGAAAGAACTTTAGACTTTGACTCATTCACCGTGAAGAAAACAGGCAACAAGGAATGATGGTGACGGACACCCTGATACGTGAAAGTAACACTAACAATGCCTGCAATAGCAGGTGTGTTTAAGTGCACTTTTCGTTGGGGTTCCTTGTTGACGGTTATGTAACCACTGTTCCTACGGTGAAAAGTCTTACATTAGTCAACTCTACCTGACCGCACAATCACATATAAGACTTTATGGAGGACTGATATCTTGATGAATCCACAGCCTCTGAGAAGTACTGTGTCAGAGCGCAGGGAGGCTACACATTACCGTTCACTGCGAGAGAACACCACCAAGCTGCTGCAGTGTAACCACACATCAGACTGGTCGGTATTCTGCTTTTTATGAGGGAGACGTCCGGTTACCAGGGCTCACAGCATCTCTTCCAGTTTTCTTGATAGAAAATGTTGGCTCTTATGTTTTAAACTGATTGCAGTGCAAACGCTGTTGTGTAACATTGTATATACTTTCCGGCAGCACTACACACATTTCATTGTCAATGTCACAAATCAAGAATATTAATCTAATGTAATCCCACATAAGTGGCAGATTATTGTTTTATCGCGAGATATGAAGACCTACAATTGTCACGGCTAACTCAATATTCAAATATGATGAGGTGTGATGTTAAACCTGTGATTGGCCTCTTACAAACTCTGCTCTGAGACTTCACACACTCCTTAGATAATTAGCTTGAAAACATTGTCTACTGAACACAGTCTCCTGGAGGCGTCGCATTGAATCCTGCTCTTCCGATCTGTTTCATGTCATCGTACTCTTGTTGTGGGACTACTTTTATACCTCAGTCATCCGAGGGCTCGAAAATTAGCCAGGGGCAGTGAAAACAAATAAAGAAAAAAAACCTCCTTGAGCGCCCACATGCTAATGAGAAAAGATGATGGGGATATTCATTTGAGCGAGACTAATTTCACCTGACATCGTTTTCACAGGGCAAGTAACCGTGGGGCGAATTAGGGCAGGATCTGACACGGTTGTGCGCACTAACTTGTTGACAGGGCATGTTCCAGCATACACTAAAAGACAAATCCCCACCACTAATTACATTAGTTCTGCCAAACCAAGCCTGTTCACACAGACTTTTTAGCTCCAGCGTAATACTGTCATACTACCTGCAGTCACGTTAACTCTCTTGGTGATCCAGAATGATGCTGACCACCGAGTAAAGTAGGATCATAGTGTATAGTTATGCCCTTTGGAAGGTTATGAGTATAAGTAATAGTACACCTACATACAGCTCTATTTGACTCTAAATGGACCATCATTTACTAAATGAACATCATGCTGTATTGAAGAAGACTTGAAACTAGAGATTGAGACCATAAACTCATGTTTACAATGTTTACTGAGGCAATAACTCAAGAGAGAAGTAGAGTCATTTTCTCATAGACTTCTATACAACCAGAGGAGTCGCCCCCTGCTGGCCTTTTGAAAATAATGCAAATTAATCGTAATTCCGACACAATGATTTAACAAACTTAACCATTGTCAATACAAGTGCAGCTTCAGAATGCTACTGATAGTTAAACTAGACAAAGTCAAAGTGGTTTTACCACGTTTTTTTTAAACTAGTTTTCATTTCTTCCAGCTGTGAGCCACACCTCCTTTCCTTTGTGAAATGCATTGTGGTAGAATAATGTCATCAATAAATCATATTTTCATTACCTGTAGTCTGGTGCCTTTTAACATGTGGTTTGATCCGGCTCAACTAGCATGATAAAAATGATGATTTTGTAATTTCATCCAGAGGATGTGGATGAAATGAGATGTATAGTATTATGAGTATTATATAGTATATTTATTATGTTCAATTCAAATATTTGAACACATTAAAGAGCTAAAAGTACAGCAATTGATGGAAAAAAATGAGAAATAGAGACACACTGAGACACATCTACTAAATCTTTAAATCATTTCTTCATTCATTTCTTAATCTAAACTTAACAATTATCAGGTGCCATGTTCTATCAACTACGGTAATGGTGGCACTGCAGTGACAATTAAAAGATTTAAACATAAAATAAAAAACTAAAGATTTAAAAAAGTGGATGGGTTGTCCAATTATTACAGTCAGAATGGTGCCATTTTAGATGAAAGATGGGGGGGGTCCGACAACAAACTTGATCTGACGGCTTATCTAATTTCATAGACATCCAATCATTAGGCTTTCTTTTGAATTACCTTGCATTAACCAAATATTAGCTGTTGAAAAGTAACAGAGGGACAAAAAGGAAGAGGAAACCGTGCCCCCCCCCCCCCATCATGACATGGCTTTTATAAAGAAGTCTTTTTAGCCCCGCCCCTTTGTGAGCAAAAAAAAAGGCTCAATTATTCCATTGCGTCTCTGCTGTCAGCTGAGTCCAGTTTAATTCTGCAGCATTGTTCTGGCTCACGTAAGGCCCTCGCTGCAACCCAGAATTCCAAAAAGCAGATTTTCTTTGGAGGAGTTATGATCCGTTAAACAATCGAAATGCTCTCCATTGCTGAGTAATTCTTTCTTCTTCTATATGTTTTATTTACTCTGGCTTCTCTGCGTCTTCATAATTGATTTTGTGTTAGATGTTAGAGTTTTATTACCCGCTGAATCATGACCGCTAACACCTCAGCATCAACCTCACAGGGCCATTTAAGACTCACTGCAACAATAGCAAATAAAAAATAAAATGCTGATTAAGTGAGAGTACAAGTGAGATGGTCCGAGAGTAAACAGATAGCTTCTGGGAGGTTAAGGAAGAAACACAGATGGTCATGAGAAAAAAAAGCCAATATGTACTTTTGTGTGTATTGTGAGGCTTCATCTGGAACAACGCAATACAACGTGAACAGAGGTAATATCTGAGGTTAGTCCAGTGCTCAGCAAGATTCTACTTTTCTTTGGTGGGAGCTTTCTATGGTCGTGTCTCAGGAACGTCAGCGCGAGAAAGTAACAGTGGAAAGTGGAACCAGTAAACGTCATCTCACCGTACGTCCACCGCGTCCTCCATCACTGTCATGTCCGTCTTGCACTTGGCCGAGGGGTTGATGGCGAGCTCGGCGGGCGGGATGACGAAGCTCTTGCTCAATGGCAGCCACATCCCTTCTCCTAAGGTGTATGTGAATCTTCAGAGGACGAGAAGGGCGGATTGGAAGAGCAGGTTACAGGTTACAGGTCAAAGAACAGCATAGAAACAGAAATGGGTAAACAGAAAAAAGGACAAACGCAGTTTTAAAGAAAGCTTTCGAAAAAACAGGATTGGAAAGCTTCTTCAAACGGGCTGTGCTGAGTTTTAATAGGTTAGTAAGCCGTTTACTTAAAGGGCCAGTGTGTAGGATCTGGCGACATCTAGCGGTGAGGTTGCAGATTGCAACCGACTGAAACTTCTTCCATGTGCCAATCCTGTAGGAGAACTATGGTGGCTCACACGAAAAACACAAAAAAGCGAATGGCTCTATCTAGTGTCGTTTGGTTTGTCCGTTCAGGGCTTCTGTAGAAACATGGCGGGCGGCTCTATGAAGAGGACCAGCTCCTTATGTAGGAATAAACGGCTCATTCTAAGGCAACAAAAACATTCTCATTTTCAGGAGATTACTCTCTAAAGAAATTTCTTAATAATATCACATTCCATTTCTGCCAATACATGCCCCTAAATGTTTCACACTGTACCTTTTAAGTTTGTTGATTGTTCATGCCTGATTAGCATAAATGATCCACTTTAAAATTCTCACTGTCACTTACAGAGCACTACACGGTCAGACTCCTGCATATATGGCTGAACTACTTTGCCCTTATTCACCAGCCTGCGCTCTCAGGTCAAATATGTTAAATGATCCATCTGTCCCACACACTCGCCTTAAGACCCGTGGTCACCGAGCTTTTGAGGCAGTAGCACCAAAGTTGTGGGATGCTCTGCCTGCACCCTGCGGTTTGCCAAGTCTGTGACTTTGTTTAACAATCAGCTCAACTCACACCTGTTTAGACTAACGTTTGGGTAAAATTCAAGCTCCAGGTCTGCATTAAATCTATGTTGTATTTTATTGTGCCTTCTTAAATATGTTTCATCTTTTCAAAACTGTTCTTGTAAGTTAGTGGCCCTTGTGTGGTCACCTTGTGTTATTTATGTTTTCTTCTTTGAAAAAAAAAATACCGCTCCTGTTAAGCACACAAGGGACTAAATCTAATTCCAAGGGAATCCATGCAGTAGCTGACGAGACATTTGACTACAATCAAACATGGAGATATTGAATTGGAAAACGTTGACCTGCTGGTGGCTCTAGATGGAAAGAAAGGGCATCACCAAAGTGTTTAGGGTGCATCATCTGGGCACCATGAATGTCATGGTGATAGAATGCTGCAGATAGGACGAAGTTGCGAAAGTTAGCATCACACCGCTTCACTCGACAAACAGCCAATGGGTTCCTCCATTGGATGTTGGAATATTGCAGAAAATCAAGTTAATGATACTTTCACGTTCTGATAATCTTCACAAATGAACATCACTTTTATGATTTCTGATGTGTGAATGCAATCATCAGAAGTCAAAAGCTAACGTTACGTTATGAACAAACTACACCACGGTCACATGACTTCGACACGTCACAAATACTAAGTATTTTATGTATATGTATGTATGTACATGTATTTTATTTATGTGTATTTTAGGTTGTAGAACAATATGTTAAAAATCTCTGCAGACCTTTCAGTCATCTAACCAAAAACCCATTGACTTGGAGACCAGGGAACCGGGAGAGCAAAACTGCTGACTCATTTCTGGGTTTGACTCATTCTTGCAGCACTTCCAATATCTGTTGACATATTTCATTCTGGGCCAAAGTGGTGGACGGACAGACCCGCTTCGCCATCCCTCGGCTAGAGAGTTGTTAAAAATATATATATATATATATATTATAGACTAAATATTGACTTTATGGGGTAAAAATAGCTGACAAAATGAAAAAATCCTGATCTTAATGTGTAAATCTGGCGCAGTTCCCCTTTAAAGTAAACCAGGGTCTATTGTTCCTGTTGTGCAAAAACAATATCCATATCCATGTCATGTCTACTGTTCAAAGAAAAATGTTTTTTTCTCTGCATCAGAGCTTTAAAATGACATCAAGGTTATTTATATTACCTTTGAGCAACTTATCCTTTTTTTAGAGCTCTTTCTTGAGCAAAAGGACACTCTGTGCTAATGGACACACGCATGCCAAATGAGAAACCCTGAACAAAACAAAAAAATCGGACAAAAGGACTTCCCCCCGAGACAAAACAGGGCTATATATATGTAAACAACGGAGGTCTGGAACAACAGCTTCAACAGGATTCTTTATCTGCGAGCCAATGAGGATCATCAATCTTTAAACACTGCCGACGAAACACAACACTCTCCAACTTTGAGCTTCACAGTGAACGCTGATTAACATCAAACGCATTATTAGCGCTGATGAATTATGCATGCATACTTGTGGCACAAAGGAGGGGGACTTGTTGATTAAATGGTTAACAGCCTTTTTATGTTTTTTATGCAGACTACACACATTCCCCCATTCACAATTGTTCAATTTGCATTTGGCAATTTGCTAACTTAGCATAAGCAAAGGGCAGCGTGCATGCATTACCAGTCGCTTTAAGAACACTCTGATTGCAGAATTGTGGAACACTTAATTACATCCACCCCATTACTTATTTTGCTTCAAAGTTGAGTTTTCAGCGGATCAAAGTTCTGCTGTTCGGCCATTCAACACCGGCTTCTAGCGACTTTGTTAAAAGCCTATTAAAATGCTAATATTTCAGCATTGCTTTTTTTCCAGCAAGCTGTTACCAACCCTCCCGCAAGTCATTGCGCCATCTCTTGTGGGACTGTCGGCAGCAGGTGTGATAAAACTCCCTGTGATGCAGGGTGACGTATGTATGTGCGAGCACGGGACAAATTAGCAGCCACTTAACAAGCGCTCCTGTTTAATGGACAACCAGGGACCAGTGTGCTGCTGTAGGACTCATGTGGTCCACCGCGAGAGGAACTGGAGGTGGAAAACACAGAGTCCCCGTGAGAAAAAAAGTTGTCGAGTGGAAAATATGGCTGCAGTCCTCAGAGCCCCCCCCCCCAGTTGATACTGTGCTGTGTGTGTGTTTGAATGCTGACTCTGACCATTTATCTCCTCTGACGCTGGAGTTTTTTGCATCCTAGAGTCTGCTTTGTTGCATTTTACTCTCTGTGTACCGCTGTGATTCTAATTGCCTCATTTGCTCCTGTGTTTAACGGTAATATCCGCTTTGGTGAACACGGCGGCTCTCCGAGCGCTCGCTGATGTCCAAGGTTTCTCTTTGGTCGCTTGGCGTAGTTCAAAACCTGGAGGCTGAACGGTTTTTAAATTGGGACGGATGGCTGTGCGGCAGCAGCCAGAGGACAGAGACGTTTTAAAGCACACGGCTGGATGGACCGAGAAGCAAAAGGGCCTCTTGGAGAATAATAAACACCCCAGCATGGAGGGCGATGTATTAAAGCACTTCATGGAGATATCAGCGCTGCGCCGGATGTAAAGATGACTGCTAACGGCCGAGGGAGCGGTACACACGGACTCCGTGGGCTTCCTTTTTAAATCGTGAGCAGTAGCTTGTTGTTTTTGCTGCTGCACTGTCACACTTGTGATGATGACTGTTGTGCATCCTGTTAGATCTCCTCTGTCTCGAGTAAAGGGAAGAAATGAATGTGAAGTAAAAAAATCTACTTTTATCTAGTCGTGCAGCTACTACAAGGACCTATTGTGTTGATTTTGGCGGCCCCCTGTTCTTCCAAACACCAGAGTCCCTTTAGAAAACCTCTCATTTTACTGCAGCAGGGTCTTCCTGGTTCTGGTTCTCCAGTGCCTCCCTTCTCTCCAGCTGGTTCCAGAAATACGGCCTGGGTCTCCAGCAGGGTGGTGTCGGTGTTAGCTCCCAGTGAGGACCAGGGGAGCAGCGAGGAGAAGCTCTGCTCCTGGAGGAGGAGGAGATGCTTCTTCCGGCTGCTGAGCTCTCCTCCTCCCTCCGGAGCTCCGACTGCAGGTAAAAGGAGGCAATGAAGCCGGATCTGGGTCTGTCCACGGTGGACCGGTCTCTGCTGGAGGATCTGGGTCTGTCCTCGGTGGACCGGT
>NW_022280112.1:539560-541060 GCF_004355925.1 Anarrhichthys ocellatus | reverse complement strand
AGGATCTGGGTCTATCCTCGGTGGACCGGTCTCTGCTGGAGGCCCCGCTGGAGTCTGAGCTGAAGGAGTTTCTGATGAACCTGCATGATTTCATCTGATTTCACCAGAATCTGACCCGGTGGCACCGATGACGAGCTTTAAGAATAACTATAGAAATAGACCGTCTTATCGCTGATGGTCTAGTTTACTTATGGAGGTAATATAGAGGATCAGGACTAAACTGAGACTGGTTCATAACCAGTGCACAACATTTCACAAAAAATCGACTTCTTTATATGTTTGTATCAAAATCCAATCATCTTTCCTTCCTGTAAAACTAAATATGACATGTGCTCATATAAGCAAGAACCGATCCTTGTCGCTCAGAGTTACAGATCGATTGATGGATGAATATCACGCTGTTGGTGGAAACTGGGTGGAGCCTCAGTCCTCTGTAGCTCCATATAATGCGACATGCTAAGCCCGCCCACCATGGAGCAGTCCAATCAAATGCAAAGGATTTGATTTAGATCCCTGTACACCCCTCATGACTATTAAACCTAGCCACTGAATCTTCTCCGGAGCTGATGATGGAAGTAACTAAAGAGTGAGCCATCTCGCTTCCTTCCCATCGTTGTTGAGAGTTGCACATGCTCAGTACCGATCAGGCACTCACAAGAAGAAAAAAAAGGTTTGATTTTCAATTATCCTGGAAACAGGATAATTGACTTTAGTCTTTGTTGATATTTAAAAAAAACTCTAAAAAATTTAACTATTTGTATAAAGGGCAAGAAAAAGTAAAGTACATTTATGTGGAAAAAAAACATTCACGTTGAAACCTGAGATATAGAAACGTTACTGCCATCATAAGGCAGGACGAGGACATAGCTTCACAAAAGTTATTATTTTCTCATTATTAATTTCTGCCTCTCTTTCCAATCAATTTCACAAACGTTTTGCTCGGAGATTAATCAGAACACAATGATTATCTGACCCGAGATAAAAAAAAGTGTCTCTGCTCGTCCTATTTGAAAATGTAATACGTCTCAATTCATTACATAACACCTTTTAAACGGACAGCCTCTCTGCAGCTCACGGCCCCCCCTTCATCACGAGGGAGAGAAGAGAAACCGAAGCTGTAGTGCAGCGGAATTACGACAAGTTATTTGACTGTGCAATCTTTTCTGTTTTGTGCGGCGCCGTGGAAAACGCAAGAGGATAAAACAAAGTTTCCCCTTACCTGAAAATGCGATCAGAGGGCTGCTCTCCCATCACGAGATCAAAACCGCGCTGGAAGATGGTGTAAGGCCAGGGACTGACATGAGGAGCAGAAAGAGAAACAGATCAGAGGAAGAGACAAAAGAGGAAAGGAAATAAATCAGTGTGTCAAAGAAAGAGAGGGCGTCACATTTTTCAGTGTACCCCATAAAATCATAAGCCGTGTTTCAGTGTCTCACTTCAAGTCCTTTCCTGCCCTTCCGTAAGCCCCCCCCCCCCCCCCCCCCCCCCCCCCCCCCCCCC
>NW_022280112.1:477750-539460 GCF_004355925.1 Anarrhichthys ocellatus | reverse complement strand
CCCCCCCCCCCCCCCCCCCCCCCCCCCCCCAACAGCACCACCAATAACAAGCAGCATTACGACGCAGGCTCTGTGTAAACATGCTGATTGAGAAATGTGTTCGGTAGCAGCTGACACCCAATGTGACTGTGGCTCCCACCTATTTACCAGGGGAAGGGATAGGAGGCATGAGAGGTGATGGGAGGTATGGGAGGGGATGAGAGGGATGGGAGGGATGAGAGGGGATGGGAGGAGAGACACAGAGGGTGATGGAGAGAGCAGACGTTGGAAAAAAACAAAGAGAGAGAGACAGAGAGAGAGGGGGGGGGGACATGGCAGGGGACGAGACTAATGCCAAGAGGCAGGGGTGAGAGAGGGAGAATGATGGAGATTAATGGGGAGTGGCAGCTCGGGGACTAAACAGTCTTGCGAAGTGAGAGCGAGGAGGCGAAGTGACAGGGGCCCGATGTCATTCCGAGCAATCTCCTGCACCACTGTAAGCAAAAAAGAACATCGGGGACACTTTCCGCACCGCGGGCTGTGGTCATTAAACATTGAAGTCACCCCGGGGGTGCCCCCACCCCCCCACCCACCCTGTCACACTCTGACACAGGGAGAGCACCAGGGGAAACGAGATACAGAGGTGCACAGTTGGGTGGGCTGACAGGAAATTAAGATGTCTCACAAAAAATGTAGAGGAAAAAAGAAGCATGCACAGTGGTGGCATGGGTTACAGAGGAAGTGAAGAGGAAACGGCACGCTGGTGATGTCATGGACAGTAATGATGCTCCTCCGATTGTAATTCACTAATCTTACACGGCAAGATGTGTTTGAATCAATCTAATTACGGGGTCATTTGCAACCCGTCATCTAAATTACAGTTTGGTACAAAATGGTAACAATTTAATGACGTGAGACAAATCTATGACACCTGGAACATCCCCTTGGACAAATATATCATGATGATGAAGTTGTGATGATGACTTGAACTAATTAATAAAATCTTTGACAAAGTATAATTTCAAAATTGATTCATTTTGCGTTGAACTTAGTCAGTTATTTAACACTTTTATTTAACTTTTTGATATTGCGTTCAATTTGTCACAAAAATGATTTGTTTGCTGCCTCAACATTTGAAGTTTTCAATTCATAATCACTTTCATAGTGTACATTTCCAAATCCCAAAACATTTGAAAAGGGATAGCTGCCATGGTAACAGTATGACACAATCAGTTGATATATTAGTACGACCTGTATAGCATTGACAGATATATCTACTACCTTTATTATTTTACAGTTTTGTTTCCTTATACTTTCATGTTATTCTTTTTACATGCCTGTATTTTGTTCTCTCTTCACAAAAAGAAGCTGAGGTGGATTATGAGACAATGGATCCCTGGGCATCGACAAGCAAAAGGCCCCTCCATCTGTCCTACGCAAGTCTCTTTGTGGTCATTTTGTGTCTCTTTGTGGTCATTTTGTGTCTTTTTGTGTCTCTTTGTGGTCATTTTGTGGCTCTTTGTTAACATTTTGTGGCTCTTCTTGGTCAATTTGTGCCTTTTTGTGGTTGCTTTGCGTCTCATTGAGTCATTTTGAGTATCTTCCTGGTTGGTACGTGTCTTATTGAGTGACATTTTGTAAGAGAAGCCAGGGGGGCCTTGACACTCATATGAAATAATATTGCTGACAGTTAACTAATAACAATACTATAACAAGAACTAAGTCATAACATTTTAAAAGAAATAAATGCAACGGTAACAACAGTATGACATATTCTCTGAGAGTTGATAAATTCGTATCTTTTCTTAAAGCCCGAATCTGGTCAGAACTGGAAGTACAAGGTTGACAGACAACTAATTGAATAAAAGTCATCCAATTATAATCCAGTAGTAATCCCATGGTATGTGTGGCCACAGAGGGAACTGTCCTATAGCTCAACACTGTTTATCTGACGTGAGCAGTACTTTCTGGAGCAGTAGCCCCCTCCCCACCACACACGCACACACACACACACACTGAGGGATCACCCGGCGGTTGGCACTATGTCGGTGGTGTTAGCCAAATGTCAAGGACTTTCTAACAAGCAGATGTGAACCCAATTAGGCGTTTATATGGCTTCCTGGGACGGGGTCTGAAACAGCATTTTTCAATGCCAAGCGATATCAAGTGATCGCTTGAAATCATTATTGTAATGTAAAAGAAGTGACCTTGCACCCAGACATGAGCAGACCAAAAAGCGGGATAAAGCTCCCACAACTTTACTGACTCACCATCAGCCTAAGAGTGATTTATTGTTTGATAAAACTCATACGACTGTCTTTTTAGGCTAATGACTTAAAGTGTTTTTTGGTTTAGAGGCACTCCAATTTTAGACGGAAAGACAGAATTACTCTTCATGGGGAGTCCAGTACTTCTCAGCCTATGAAAATAAAGCTGTGGCTCTGACAGAGTTTTGTCAAATCAGCAAGAAACGACCGCTGTTGATGTCACAGTGATGTCATATCTTGTGTTTAGCTTGGAGACAATAAATTCATAACTGCAAAGTCTGCGTTTCAAAGTGGAGTTGTGAATTTGAAAGAAATTAGATGTAATGAAAGGATGCTACTGATTGCATTATGGGAATTGTAGGATCTCAGATTGTTGGAGCTTAATCCATACGAATAGTTAAAATTTCTCAGCCTCTGCTGCTTCAGTTTTTAATACAAAATTTATTTTAAAAATCAGTCTCTTGTGGGTTCCTCAAGTCTGTATCAAATCACTGGATTACCACTTCAATTATTCTCAAATAAATGAACAAAGCACAGCAATGTCACAATACCAGATACTCAATACCAAGTTCATTTGAACACATTATGATAACGTCAGAATTTACTTTCGCCCAATACTTATTTGTGTTGAATAGGGCCTGAGCGCATCTTGATCTTAATAGATGGCACCTCGCGTTAATGTTAGCTGTTAGCTCCGAGCAGGACTGTGATGCTTACTGAAGTCTAACAGCTAAGAGCTAACGTTAACCAGGACTTAGCGTGTGCCCCCTATCCCAAACACAGTTTCTATGGTCCCCTGGACGGCGGGACGGCGTCAGTCTCAATCCCTAACAGTACCGATGCTATTCTATGAAAATGAGTACAGTCACAGTTTTTAGAATTTTGGCATTGTGACATCCCAACAATGTAGTATGGTCAGCCAGGCAGGAAAGTTCTATAAGTAGGTTTGTTAATTACTTCCAAAGTACCTTCAACTAAATTTCAATTCAGTCAAATGTATTTGTAAAAAGAAGCATTCAAAAAAGTTTAGTAATAAAACTTATAAATGACAAGGATCAGAGAGGTCTGGGTGTAGAATAGGGACTGAGATCATGTTGCTAGTCAATGAAATGGATCGAAAACAAATGAAAGAATCTTCAAATATGTTTCTGTTTTTGACTGGAACCCAGTAAAGGGAGACCCAGAGATCTCTTCTTGAAGACATGAAGTAATAAAGGCTAGAAAGATGGTCTCCAGATCCCCAAGAGAGGCAAAAAGTTTCATTTCCGCTATCGACCTCTTGTGGAAAAAGACTAATGACATCATTTATTTGTTTTTCAAATGTTAAGTCAGTGTTGAAAAAGACTTCTCATATATGTGTGGCATATATTTGAAGATAGAGGCCCAAGAAAATTGGCTTTTCAGGACCAATCATGAGGATCTCTGTCTCGCAGACAGAAACCTGACGACCATCCATCATTTGACATTGAAAGAGGCTGTATTTATTACCATGAGGTAAACATGTTTGAGCCTTCCACTACATTTCCTTTCGTCAGTGTGGTTTGTGATATGTGATATGTGATTTGTGAGACTGTAATGTGTGAATGTATACTCCTGTCTGACCTTTTTTAAAATCATTTTATGACTAAGCAAATGATTTTGTCTGATTCAGAATATTTATTGGCGACATCACCGTTCGTTAGGCTTTATCTGGCCAACCCAATGAATGGCCTTGTTTGACGTGTAGGGAGGACTCCATCTTTGCAAAGGACTCTCCCAACATTTCCTCTGCCCGATAATGAACAATCGTAAACCATGGGGTGATTACCATAACTTACCCCTGATTAGGCCCCCACTCACTGCGGATGCAGAGGTGCTTGTGGACCGGGTCCTTCATGTAGCCTTCGAGGCAAAGGCATTCTCCTGCAAACAGAAAGGCAGGGATTCAATCGTGTGTTCATTATAGTCAAGCCTTTTTTTAATTCACTGGAGATGTCCTTTTTGCTTCTCTCCTTTTAATTCTACTCCATGAGAGCCATCCAAAAGATGATCCTCTTCAAGCGGTTAGAGAAAACGCACTCATCTCTTATCGTTAATGATGTAGTCGTTGTTGGTTTTTCTCTGCAATTTGAGCCATATTTCTGTCAAAGCAATATCTTCTCAGCTAAAGCCCACGAAGTTTTCCAGCAGGAGCGTTTTGAAAGGAGCTACTGCTGTCAATATCCGGGCCATGGCAACTTATGAAAGCGCTTGGTGCTCCCGCCGTGTATCATGCCAATGGATGGTATCCTGACAGGTTTGAGAAGGACGCAATGTGTGAAACACTAGCTCACTTTCACACTGTTGTGACATGGAAACCTCAATGTATGAGGGTTTTCTTTTTTCAACTATTTGTTGTCTTGGGTGGAAAATCGATGGTCCTCATACTGTATGACAGATTGTCTGAACATAAACCACCATTAGCCTGAAAATAACTTTGGAAAAGGAAGGACTTGTTTGCTTAGTAATGATTTGAACCTCAAACCAAAAAGCTCTGAATCCAATAAATGCGTCCACACCTAAAGCTAATGCAAGCACAATACATAGCGTTTTACATCAATGCAGTCAGCTCGCAATTCGGTTCAATCCACAGTACGGGTTCATATGTATCAATACATTTAGAATACTTTGAGAAAAATATACTAAATTAAAAGTCCGTCTTTAGTCCAACTTAGAGATACAAAGGAAAATCTATGTTTTATTATTGTTAGTGTCCTCTCAAACCAGTATTCGTGACAGCTAGCTTATTTGCTAGCACGGTTAGCAAATGAGCTAGCTCACATGGCTAATGTTGGGCTGATTAGCACTGGCATGTTCACCGCTAGCTAGCATGGTGCTAGTTAGCTCGCCAGCTGCAGCGGCTTGGAGAGAAGCCACGTCACCAAACCTCTATTTCAACTTTTAGTTCTTCACCATTTCTTATTTCTTTAGCTCGCTTTCTTAAATCATTGTCTTTCACATCTTTATAAAAATGCCGGCGTGATAAGAATATTGTCAAGAAGACGGACTAACTTTAAACAAGATGAATTATGTTGTGCAGTTTTCCAACATGAGGCCACATTTAGAGGCAGTGTGAATGCAAACAAAGAAAGAGGAAATACACAGCCCTACAAAAGGTTCAAAAGGTCCTTAGACTTGAGCGCACATTTGCAGTTAACCTGAGTTGTGTGACTCCCCCAATTTACAGACCCAGGAGGAGAAAGGAGAGAGGGGGGGGGGGTTCTGGCAAGTTTTGGTAATCAGTCTGTCTGAGCTGTCGCGCACAGAGCTGCTGCTCCTTTTCTTATTGGCCAAATGGCATATCCTGAAAAACTCCACTTCGTTTTGTGTCTAAAAACAGCTTCCTTGTTATGTTGGAGTGAGAACACTGACACTCTGACACCCAACTAGTCTTTGTAGCAAAACGTCTTTCTTTTAAGCCCCACAATGATGCATCATGTTGATCTGCCTGTGAGAGTAAATCACAAATAAAAAAACACAATAATTCTCACTTGACACATCAAACCACTTTGTCAACTTCTTTGGGTTCCTTAGTAACTTTCTTTATTTTCACTTCCTGGAGCTTAATTGCACAATGAAGAAGACTGCCAGACAGCCGGAGAGTAAATGCTGAAATTAACTCTGAATCCTTACTCCCAATGTCTACTTTTAATAGGCTCAGTTTTTCACAGTTATCTGACTGGTCCCATTGACTGAATGACATCCCCTACCTAAAAGGGAAGGGATTGGATCAGTGATTAGTCTAATGAATAGACACTTGGCACTGGTCATGATTTACCAAAGAAAAACTTGTCTGGGGACCTCGTCTTCCCAAAATCCACTAAGCGCTCAGGCCTTAGGCAACATTCTGGGGTAATTGCTAATCACATGCAACACTGCTCAACAATAACTGCTTACAAATGGAGGCAGTGAAAAAGGGTTTGTAAAACCCTGGTTCCGGACCCCAAGTGGGATCGCTTCATATGAAGACAGGATGGATATTTCTAAGATTGACCTACTGATACATGTTTGCTGAATAACAAAACAACGTCCAACGCCTCACCAATGGGTGTAGAGCAACAGATGTGGATTGGGTGCATGCTCTATATTGACATCCTCCTGTCGAGTGAAGACTTTTTGCAAAGAACAGCAAAGCATCAGCTTTTTGTTCCGCCGTCAGCACCCAGGAGAAATGCCGGCCTTGACTTTGCTCGGTATGAGTGATGGGGCTTCACCTGCGGTTTAGAGGGTTACTCGGGGGTAACGTGTACAACATGCTCTGCTCATGCTCAATAGGAGGCAAGTGAAGGGCACAGGCCCTGGGCTTATACACCACTGTTAATGGATAAAGGTCAGCTGTCAGAACCTGCCAGGCTAAAGGAAATCATACTCGCTGATTGCCCCGCTCGTGGTGCTCGAACGGAGAAAAAAGAAATGACGAAGGCAGTTTGGGATTTTTCAAGGCCGTTTATATTCGATAGCACTATAGTGAAGATAGATCTGTGCTTGCTCTTGTGTTCATGACAGTTGACTGGGTCGAGTGAAGCAAAGGAGAAAAAAAGATCATCTTACTTGACACAAAGACAAAAGGAGAGAGTGGACACTTAGTGCCTTGCCGCTCAAGGACACGCAACTGTAGAAGCTCTACAAACATCCAACAGTTCGTCTTTTTTTTTTGATCAACAACACAAAGCAATTTGAGTGCTTCAATTAGTTGAGGTGCTTAGCCAGTGAAGGAGGATGACGAATGGGGAAAAAAGCACTTTGTAAAATTCCTTTACTTTTTCAGTCTGGCCAGAAGCTGCAACAACATCTTGTAGTGGCTGATATGTCAACGTCAAATAGGTACAAGGCTACCTGCCAGGTAACAACGATCATATACAAGCGCACTGTGTAATGTCCAGCCACATGACTCAAAGAAACTGGTCAGCACTTCAGCTCCATAACTTGGTTCATTCAATTTAAAAGCAAACTATTACTAACAGCAGGGACAGAAAACAAAACATTCCACCAAACTGCTGAAATTCTGAGAGCTGGATTCTGTTGTCATAGTTGTTCTTCATGTCGATCCGTAATGAGAACATTTTGCTCACAAAAAATAACTGTTGGATTGTGATGGGGGAAAGAAACTCGGAAACACAGATGACCAGGTTTTAAATCAAGTCAACAGTTTAGCCAGATGATCTTCACCAGTAATCTGTAATCGACACACGAGTTTCCCGCTAAATAACAAGAAACTGTGGTACAAAGATGCTGAAGGTTGAGGTCATTTAGAAACCGTTCCATAGCCTAGCTTGTCCACCAGAGAGCAAAGTTGTTGTTTTTTTTGGTATATTTAACTTAACATTACATTTAATCATTATAGGGATCTTCATAAAAAATGTATTTAAAAAAACCTAGTGTGAGGACCCTTAAAATCAGTGAGGCTAGAATGTAGTTTATTAACAAATCAAAATTTAGAGAATATAAAAAATCCCTAACCACTACCTTTCCAGCTGAAAATGGTTTATAGTTGTGTTGTTAATGAATTCAGGTCTAAATCTTGACATTTTAGTAAATATTAGAATTCTACATATTGTGTTATGTAAATATGCATATATGCAAAATAAATTGACCTTCTTCAAATTGTTAATATCATACATATGTTACCTTTTATAGGTGTTAGTTTTTAATGTGTGTGTTCACAACATGTTGGTAACTGTCATTTATTTTGTGGAAATTCATACTTAACATTTCTTGAGAGAGCAGCTGCATTTTGCTTAGCTACCTCATTCAATCAAACGCTCGGCCCTTCCAACCTTATGCAAAACGTGTTTCCCCTGAAACATCACCTGAGTGATGTGCGGTAGGGAACTGAAAACCGCCCCCTCTCTTAACATCATTTCTACTTTGCTGCGTTGTTAAATGTGCAGCGAGAGAGCTGCAATGTTTGACACTAGGAAGGCAATTTCACAATTTGACTGACAGCGTAAATTGTGTCCAGAAAAAAAATAAAATGAATAAAAGCAATGAGATGACAGGAGCTTTAGCATTTCATTTAGATTTGTTACAAAGCCAGCTGAACAAAGCTCAACGCCTCGCCTTGCTTTTATTTGCCGTTTCATCACGCTCTGAGGTCACGGCACTCCAGCTCAAACTTGTTCTACACTCACGAGGTGTTACGGCCCCTAATTGCTAAATATGCAGGCGCTGAGCCAGCTTCTGAGCTCCAGACTTTATTTCCATCACGTCCCCACCCGGCTATTTGTCACCTTATGACACACACACACACATGGAACAGAAGTGTTGTTAGTGCGACCAGACTGAGCAAAATTTACAGATTTCCCTTAAATAACCTTTGATCTGTTGCGTGGAAGTATGCTTTTTCTTCACACATTGTTGTGTCAAAATTACTCAGCTCATCAGCACCGCACGCCGATCCATTACGAGTATTATGATGTGGGAACTTGCATTTACGGCTGTGCGATATGAACTTTCGTGTTTCACACAGTCCAAACACACTCTGGAGCGAAACCAGCCCGTGAAACATCGGCCCCCTCTAAAGCGCCCAGATTTAGGACTCTGCAGGAAAGGAGACATTCATGCATTGAAGCCAGGTGGCGACCTCCGGTTCTGACGAGTGAAGCCGATGCTTCATGTCTTAAAACTTGCATTCCCTCTACTGGCCATCAGGGGGCGACTCCTCTGGTTGTATAGAAGTCTATGAGAAAATGACTCTACTTCTCTCTTGATTTATTACCTCAGTAAACATTGCAAACATGAGTTTATGGTCTCAATCTCTAGTTTCAAGTCTTCTTCAATACAGCATGATGTTCATTTAGTAAATTATGCTCCATTTAGAGTCAAACAGACCATAAAGCAGGGTATGCTTTAGGGCGGGGCTACACTGTGATTGCCAGGTCGCTACCCAGACGTATACGGCGTCTCTACGTCACTCCTCCACATTCCAAATATGGCAACTTCCGAAATCGAACTCCGAACTCGAGGCTTCAAAACGGATGGGTGACGTCACGACGACTGCGTCCATTTCTGATGACCAGTCTGTAGTTAAAAGCGTCCAGCGTCTTGTTTAATGTCTCTCACAGACAGAGCATTTCCGCTTTCATCTCATTCTGCAGAAATAAGGATTGGATTTACGCCATCTATAGCACCATTGCATCCCCCTGCAGCCCACTCAGTCTCACACTGACACACACACACACACACACACACACACACACACACACACACACGAGTGCGCGTATGCAGAACAGTTTCGTTAAGAATGCATCATGTGAAAAATACAACACAATTACCGAGGCCTCGCCTTGCCAGTCCCGCTCGGTCCATACATCAGTTTTTAAAGGAGCGGGGGCACAGTGTGGATTTAAGTGCGTAGGCGAGTCTCAGAAATGATGCCAAGAAGGGCAGGCGTGAGACACATCGGGCCCCGGCTTTTTGATTCATTTAAAGGTCTCGGAGCTCACTCTGTGTTGCCCAGGGGGGAGCGTCGGGCTGCTGAATAATGGATGCAAAACAAGGAAGACACTTGAAATGGGTGACTTCTCCCTGAACTTAAACTTTGAGTGACGCAGCGGCGGAGACTTTCCAAGACAACAGGTAACACTAAAATTATTCATTAGGGATTGGTAAAAAGAAAAAAAAGTATGAATACATTCTAATACTTGAATCCTAGAATCAGTTAACTCTGGGTTGATTATTAAGTTGCGGATACTTATTTAAGGCTCATTTGATGACTTATTTGAAGTTTAGTTTCTTGCTTCGCCTCTGTCATGCACTGTGCAGCTTATATATTTATTTATTTTCCGTCTTCATCAAGCCAAAGCTATTTTTATAAGTGAGAAGCCAGTTTTTTGCTGGCGAGGCTGTCAACTCCTCCACGGGGACAGAGGACGTGTCATATTAAAAAAAAAAAACATTTTCAGATCAAAAACTTAAAAAAACCTTAAGAACTTATGTATGACAGGAGATCATTGGAATTAATGTTTTAATGTCTTCTGAACGATTAGAATCAGAAGAAAATAAAGCGTGTGGGAGATGTATTTGCAGAGATGAGGACTTTTAAAGGACTTGTAAAACAACGAGACACGCTCTGTTATTCTGTTTTACAGGCTCCCGCTTTCTGCAGAGTGGATTCAGGGAAAGATCAAAATGTATTCACTGGCTGAGAGAGTGATAAAGAGCTTGTTAAACAACACAGTGTTCTGCAATTCTGTTTTATCAGGATGCTGCTCTCATCGTTTGGACTTTGAATGTGCAGCGTAGCTTGAATAAAGCAGTGTGTACAGTAGCTGCACATGCGTACCAGAGGAGGCTGGGCCAGAGAGGCGAGAGGGAGAGGGAAATGTTTTATTAAAAAGAGAAGCTGGTTGAAATAAAGCATTACAAAATATCGGTATCCTTTATAAAATGACTGTGACTCTCTTCTATTCTCCATCGATTGTATGTGATGGCAGCAGAGGAAAGAATAGATTCATACAGTAGCACCGTACAGATTACATCATAACTACTTTTAAACACATCACTACAAAGATGACATTTTATTTGGGTTCAAATTACGTGCACAATTAATTGAATATTAATCGCAAACAAGATTTTGGCTTCACACAAATGAATGAAGGTGATCAACAGATAACTGATCAATAATTTAAATGACATCATATAGCCGCATATGAAATAAAGTGCTTTCTAAACTCACAGCCAGCCACCAAGGGGCGATCCTGATGTTTTGTCTTGTCTTTTGTGGAACTATCATGCCTCCAGTTCTGAAAAGTGAAGCCAAAGCTTCACGTGTTAAAGCTGCATTCTCTCTACTGACCATCACGGGTGACCCCTCTGGTTGTATAGAAGTCTATGAGAAAATGACTCTACTTCTCTCTTGATTTATTACCTCAGTAAACATTGGAAACACGAGTTTATGGTCTCAGGAATTTTAGCACAACGTACAGGCTTTTTCAACATTTTGGTACGATTTTATGTTGCTTTTTAGAAATGCATCGTAAAAACTGGAGTTGATTTAAATGGCAGTCACAATAAAAATATTTTCTCTGTAAAAACCAATGAATGTATTTTCTGTACATAAAAGCTCATAAAATATTCCACATAGTTTGGGATTTTGGTGTTGTTTTTCTTTCATAAGTCACACATTCTCTAATAACGACTGGATGATTAATGATTTACTAAAGGATCAGAGTTGAATTCTCCCAGCACGCAGCGTCTATCATCCAGAGGTTGCAGGTCAAGCCACTGCTCTCAAAGCCCCGCTGCATTTCACATCAGTCTCTGGTTCAGGTATTCAGCCGACAGCCTGTGCCAGTGATTTTGTCACCAGATATGAATCGTAAGCCGTTGTGAGTCACGTGGTCTCAGAGTTCAGTAAATATGAAATGCAGTTGGCAGGATCCCTGTCTGACCCATTGTGTGTTAACCTCTGTTTCCCCCCAATCTCCTCTCCTTTGTTTTGTTGTGCCATGTGCTTGGTGTTGTTTTCTCAGGCCTTCCTCCAGACACCTCCCATTGCCACCGCCCTGATGGATGCACAGCTGCGGACAATCTGGCTCGTTACCCAGCAGCATATCAACCCTGGTCTTGCAGGCCTGGGTTGTCAGTCCGTATTGTCTTCTGCCTCGGTAGCCTCCACCGCCGTTCCGTAAATTGAACCCCGTTGTTCCTTCCTGAACTAATCTCTCTCCTCTCTGCTACGGGTGTAGAGTACTGGTCGATCTGCGTACTCTCCGGTGTCGAGCCACGGGACATCACAACGTCGATCTGCCTGCCCTCCGGTGTCGGACCACGGGCTCCACACCTTCACACACCTTCAAAATAAAATCCGTTACATCGGACTCTGTCTCCTGTGGTCTTGCGTTTGGGTCCTATCCGTGAAATCCCGTGACAGAAGTACAACAACATCGTCCTGAGATGGATTTACTTCTCACTCTGCGCTTTTTCAAGTTTCCCTTTTTTAAGGTCGCAAAGAAAAAATGTACATAATGCAGCATCGATCAAAAGTTGACATGTTGCTTTCCCTCAACGTCCATCAGTCATTTCAGGCACGCCATCAAGCTTACAGTACATCCATCCCTCCAACCCATCGCTCATCCAGTGGAGGCTCCTCTACCACACATTCTGGTCTCTCTCTAAAGTTTCTCTTTAAAGGGTGGGGGGGGGTTCGGACTACTTGCAGTGGGGTTGTATGAGGGTACCCATCCATCTTCAGTGTGTTGACTGCAGTAGATGAAAGTCGACACGCCAGAGAAACAGACGGGAGCAATGCAATGCTGTGGACGTATTTCAGACATCATGTGTACTCTATATTTAGAATATGTATCACGCTGTCAGACAGCCCTCACTGACGAGGAACTGACGCCGGGATCTGTGCTCTCTTCATTTTACCTCACAGAGCACAGGAGTTGCTGGTCTTTAACTTTTAGGCTTAAAGTGTTGAAAACTTGAAAAAGTGTTATTTATTCATTTATTAGTATGTTTGTGTTATTGTGTGTCTTTGGTGGAACTGAACTAACCAAAGTCGCACAATAACACAAACTATAACTGATGGAGGCGACTCCTGTGTTCTGAGAGGTAGAATGACCGTTTATGTCAAAGGAGTCTCGTGGCTTTGAAGAGAGCATAGATGAGATTCCCCCATCAGAAAGAGTTGTCTGAAGGTATGGTAAAGCAGGTATGGTAAAACATTAGAAATATAGCATACACTTAAACTGATATTGATTTTAGATGTCTTAAATGCATCACATTGTCAGTGCTGGTTCTCCAAACTCCATCTACTGAGCAGACAGAGCTGGGACAGAGGTGGTGCTGGAGGAGCCATGTCAGTGTGCAAAGGCTGGGAGACACAGAGAAAACACTGGAGGGAGCCCAGCTTCAGGATATTCTACAATATATTTGAATTTGTCGCAGTAAAATACATAGTTACAATTTATTTTGCTGTGTTAATCCACCAGATGTTTCCATCATAATAATGGAGACTTTTATGAGTTGAACTGTAATTAAACTATATTGGATGCCATGACTGTGGTTGTGCTACTGCCATAATTACCAAGTCAGGCCTATTAGACATGCTATTTCATTTTCTTCTGTGGTTTTTTAATGTTTGCTTTTCTGTTAAGTATCAAGAATCCATGTTTTTTTCTGTCACTGTTGCTGAGACCTCATTGTGTTCTTTCTGCTCCGACATGTGAAATAAAACTGGACTGTTGCTCCTCGAGTACACAATCTGATGGATTCTAATTTGATTTCATCTATCCAGGCAAAAACAATTGGGCCACGATTACACACGAGATGAAGGAGCGCCAAGAAGGAAATCTCATTTTGGCAAATTACTCCTTGGCCTTTGTGAAACCTCCAGATTTGTTCCCGCTCCAGCAGCTCGAGACAAACGCAACGACAGTTTATCTGCCATAATTAATTAATCTTCTACGATTTTTCCTTTCTAAATTTTGCTCAGAAAAATGCATCCAGTTTAAACTAGAGGGTTTGTCTTTCCTGTTGTCCCCTGGAGTACAAATGAAGTTGACAGTGGAGACATGAAAACTAATTGATCAGCTCCGTAGACAACTCCCCCGGGGGAAAGTCAGGTCAAGTGCTCCAGACAATCTATTTTCCTATTTTCCGGCCCTGCAGTGCCGTGGAGCGTAGTCATGGTCACACCTGTAAACAATTAAAGCCGAGTGATAAGCGCCGCGAGTTCTAGAGGCCTTCTGCTGCACTGAGACTCAAGACCGTCTCGAACCACAGCGAGATTACAAGTCTTTAACAATTAGTTAATAAGCAACACAAATGTGCATCAAAAATGTTATTATATCACAGCTGCTTGTCCACTAAGTTGCACATGCAGGAAGGCGGAGCTTCCCTTTTTTCCATTGAGTTCTAAAATTCAAAACCGCATGACCCTGATGGATAAAAGAAATATTGGGACATCAAAAGGGATTTGTTTTTTTCCAGTTGACCCTTCGCGAAGCCTGCTGCTACTCCATCAAGCTGTCAGAGCTCCATGGAGCCCACACTGTCACTAACTGCACTCCCTGAATAGATATGATCACATTTTTGGAAAAAATAAAAATGCAATTTCAGAGAGAAGCAGACCTTTAGGGTCTACAACATGTTGTTCAACATGTGTTTGAAGGATAAATCCACGATGTCAAACTGATTCAGCAGAGAAAACAGTTAAAAAGCTAAAGATAGAAGCTAAAGCTACAGATCACAGTGTGTGAAAGTGAACCACCACATCACCTGGAGATCCAGACAGAAGACAATGACATTAAGGAATTATAAAGTGGACATTCAGTAGACCTTCAGTAGCCAGCGTAGCATAGAAGTGCTAACTCTAGTTATTGACATTCTAACATACTCTGCTAATGCTAGCTCTGCAGGTTTTGACGTAGAAGCGTAATGTTTTAGAAACGTATTTCTGCTTCCAACATTTGAACACTAACTCAAAATCAACAAAACCAGCCCGAACATGAAGACCGTCTACCCCCGCTACCTCTCTTCTCTCTGCCTGTTGTCAACCACAAATGTATTGACTTCATATTAGTAAGAGCCTCATTAATTTTCCATTCTATACTATAAGATGTACCTGCCTTTTATGTAAAGAATATCCCCTATCTCTCTCTGTATGAAAACAGAATCCATTGACATCAAGTATTTTGGCTCGTACACAACACTCCACAATACAAATGCACCTGACAGCAAAGACGTACCAGCAGAAGTGAGGGTGTCATGTTTTGATGCTCGACATTAAATAGCTTGACACAAGCCATTGTTGCATACATGTCAGTTTTGGTTCTGGTAATATGTCAGTCAAAAGTTCCTCTAAAGCCCTTATGATTCCATCTGTTAATGATACACAAAAAATGTCTGTTTTTGTCAAAAAATGAAATGATCTCAGTGAAAATTGGTGCAGTCTAGTTTGTCAGATGTTTGGTGTTCATGGGAGTTCACAGCCAATGCTGTGGACCACAGGGACTGAGAACCTTTGGAAGTCCTCCTGCATTTTGACAGCAGGGACCAGGGTCTAAATTAAGATTAAGGGACATTTGACACCTATAAAGGCCATGGTCTGCAGTACAAGAACCTTCAGGGTGGGGTTTGCGCGGATGATCATCTTCAACTCGTGCGGCGCTTCATTGATAAACCAACAAAATATCGATTCAGGACCATTGAGGACGAGGGGAGAGCATTTCTCTTCCTTTAACATAATTCAAAGTACAGTCAGGCTTTGTCTTCACTTTCTTGCTCATTGTAATAAAAGAGAAGGTGCAGCGGTGCTGTACAAGTTATTTTCTGAATACTTATTAGTTATTTCCTCTGTTTCACAGCGGTTACATTCTGAAGCACAAATAAATAACCAACAAACTCTCAGCAGATGATTTAGTGTGCAGGTAGATGCTCTCCTCTGCACTTCGTTCACTGCGTCCAACGTGCAGCAGTAAAAAAACCCAAGATGTGATTCAGAAACACTGAACTGCAGCCACCATCAGGACTCGCCCCATGGCATGCTGCTTTGTGTTTGTCAGCGGACTAACTTAAGATTCCTAAGTCTTTAGATCGCTATGGAAACGCGGTTGAAGTTCTAAAAAACCTAATGGAAGTCATGTTGTAATGATGGAGGAACTACTGGCCTGGTTTTCATGAAACTCGGTGGAAGAGAACCCATGACCTTGTGTTTGATACAGTTGACGTAACAAACTTAATGTGTCATTGAGTCATTATTAATTAGAAAGCTCTGCATTTCAAAGTTACTGCATGTTCTATGGACGACTATGACATCTTTCTCTTTGACTTTTTCTTCACATTTTTCATCTTGATGCCATCAGGCTCTTTGCTTCGTGCTCAGTTGTCGCTGCAAATAACATTTGGCTTTCTTTCTTTTTTTCACAGATTTAGATCAACCAATGTTTGCGCTCTCGAACCCGGGCTTTATAAGAAGTAGTGCCAGCTGTGTGACGCCAAGGGAAGAATGCCTGAATGCCAACAGAAAATGAGAAGACACTTGATTTCATCGCAGGTGCACAAGGCGATGAGATCGGGTCATAGAGCCTTTATCAGTGCAACACCTTCTTGACGTTACCACCACTCGTGTTACTGGCCAGTGCTGTTTGTCTGACAGCCAATTGAAGAATTACAGGGTTTGTAAGTTGGGCTGACTACGGTTGAACAGAATGTTACATTTTGTTGATGATCAAATAACCTGATTCTTGTTTAGCATCAGTTTGGCTTCTTCTAAGTTAGTTTTTTTATTCCCCATGAATATTAGATATGATTTAAAGAGGTTAAACAGAGTTTAAATAAATAAAGTTCACCCTGAAGCACCATAATAAATAGGTTGAGATGTCAAGTCTACTGCATGTTTACTGGTTAACTTGCAAGCATAAAAGAGTGAGCCAACGAATCACCGACTGTAACTTCACTGTGTTCTCCGTGGATTTGACGACGGAAGCGGGTCAAGCCAGAGAGCAGAGACCGTGTTTATTGAATTAAAAATCAATAAGGTTACCATGGTAACAATCCCGGTAGGAGACGGAGCTGATTTATGTCGTGTCCTCGGCTCACCTGTCTCCGGGTCACACTGGTGCTCACAGGGGTCCAGGAGGCGTCGTCCGCACAGCTCGCCGACCCAGGGCCCGCTGGCATTCTGCTGGTAGTACAACAAGATCTGTGCCGGGTTCAGCCAGTCTGAGGCTTCCAGCTGGCTCCCCTGCAACAAAATGAACCTGGATCCTGAGGAGGACGGAGGGAGTAGGGATGGAAAGAAACAAGAATAGAAGGATACAAGAGAGAGGGTAGAAATGAGAGAAGGATAGAGAAGGGGAAAAGGGAGAGGAAGCAGAAGGACGTGGAGGGTGGATGAGCAAACAGCAGGGGGAGGGAGGATGGAAGAGCAGGACGATATGAGAAAATATCCCACGAGTTCAAATATGAAAATAAAAACAGCACTAAGACACGTTTTGGACTTCAATGCAGGTCAAATATCTTTAATTTAAGAAAGTAGCTCCAAACTGAAATGCAAGAAATAGATACTTTATGGTGTGTTCACACCAAACACAAAGACAAGTCTTCCTACAGCGTGATTTTATCCAAAGTCGAAGGAAAGAAGTGATACGAATGATGCAAATAGGGAATCACTCCATCCGCCTATAAGAGCGTTTAAATATTTAAACCAGGGCGAGAAATTGTGTCATAAAAGTCCATCAGCGCTGAGACCCTGATGTTGTTTAATCACTAATGGACGACAAAAATCAGCAATACAAGGCAAAATGTCACTTTGCGTTTGGTGTGAACACAGCTTTAGAGGTGAGGAAAAACAAAATCCCTCAAAATGAAATAGTTTGCAGTAAATCAAATAAAAGCCTCAAAACAAGCTTCTCAGCTACTACTGTGATATTTGAAAGATAATAACCATTATTAGTTAGTATCATTAAAGCAGGAGCTGAGATCCAGCCAGGGCAACAAACACTGAAAGTGTGTTGGACAATGTGATGAAACAACACCTGTAATGTTGGTGATTCATCAGTAACCACAGGCTGCCGCTCTGTTGCCCTGCAGTCACACATGTGCTCCAAGAGGAGGAAGGCAACGGTGAAGAAAACATTGGTTCACATTCCCCGCGGTGTTTGGATTCAAATGTGTGAGGATTAGAATGGTGGAGGTTCTGACAATGGCATCAATACTGGAGGAGGGCCTTTGTTCGACCCTGCCGTCATAATGGTGCAGTGGGAGATCGTGTTATGGACTTCCCTCCTTTTCATGACTTTACATACACTGTTCATACAAATTCAGTTGTGATTTAGGGTGATGGCACCGACTGACTCGGCCACACGTCCTGGTGACTGTAGCCGGGAGGTAACTCGGCTCATGTTGAGCGTCTGTCAGAAAAAATCTCTCCTCAAACTCAGAAATTTTTCAGGCTGCTCGTCAGTTTCACCTTAAAGAAACACCAACTATTAACAACTAACACTTATGAGCAGTTCCTCCCCCAGATCTTCACACGCGTGTTATTAGCAGCACTTGTGACATGAATAAAGCAACGTGATGGCATTAGTGTTGAACTCCAGTGTCAGGGCAACACATAGTCTATGTCTGCAAACAATTAAGAGTCCATTCAATTTAAGTTGTAATGACTTAATAAAAAATAAAAAGTGATGTATCTGCACATGTTTAGAAGTGGAAGGTGAGTATGTATGGAAACTGACTTCGCATCTTGAGAATGCTCATAAGCTGCTTCGTACATGTAAATATTTAAATTCTGGGCATTTGATCAATTGGGCTTCATTGTGGAGGACAAACATGTATTTCACAAAACAAAACAGCCATTCAAAGAACACAACATTTTCACAAAATATAATGACAACTCAATCAAAAACACAAAAGCAAAACAGAAAACATAAGGACATATTGACATTCTGAAATGATACATTTTCTGGTTTTGCTGAACGTCATTGGGATTTTGGAAATGTTGAGTTTTGACTCTCAAGGCCACCATAGAAACGAGACAAGGACTGCATTAGTCAGATTTATCTTCAATTATTACCAATATAAAAGTCAAATTGTTACTTTGAATACACTGAGTCATCAAAGGCTTTGCAGCTTCAGTACTTTATTGAAGTGGGCCAGGCAGGACCGTATTAATATGTGGAATATCTCCTAATTCATGTTGTATTTAAAAACATGCAATAAGTTGAAAATACAACCAGCCGAAGCAAAGAACACAGCCACGAGTCCAGCGCACACCTGCGGGTGTCGTTCTGTAGATTAGCAGCAGCCCCGTGCGTTTGCAGACAGCGGATGCACCGGGCATGTTAAATGACTTGCTGGCCGGCTCTGTGCGCCCCAGTTAGGGCCGTCCCCTTTGACGAGCACTTATAAAATAGAGCACACACTGCAAATGGCCGGACACATCTTGTTTGTCTAATTGCGGTGAGTCATAAAGCTGCTCGTTAAATCTTTCAAACTTTATACACCAATCAGCAATGCTTCTCTTTTTATGGCACATTTCATGTCCGACAGTACTCTATGTCTGAATGCTGGATGTGCAATTTTTGTATTTTTTGCATTATGAAATGGATTCTTACATCAAACATAAATGTTTTGGGTTTCCAAAAAAAGAATGCAGGAATATTCTTCTGACTTTACGTTAACTGACTACAGTCCAAGATGGCCGTCCCATGGAACCTTGACATTTCAGTCACTCAGCGGCTCATAACATGTGTTTAGAGGAAGAGTGTTTTAAAATACAAATTCACCAGATGGTGGGTTTCCTTCTTAGTGACTTATCTAGTGAGAAAGAACATCAGAAGAGTCTGACCAATAAACTTCTCTTCCACTGATGTCAAAACAAACTCAAAGACTCAAAGTGGACAAAGTCACCATAACATCATCCATTGGTTCGGAGAGGGTGGAGCTAAGTGCAGCTGAACGCTGAATGAGACAATTTTAGGCAACCAAGATATCATGATCGACTTTCATGAAGTGAAAACACACACTGTGAAAGGGTCAAAACACGGAAAGCTCCCAGACTGGACTACACCGTGGTAGAGACCTGTCAATCACAAGATAGCCACGCAGATTGAAACACCATGCCATGAGATATTATAAAGACATTCATGGTTCCCAGAGGATGAATCATAACGACTCTGTTGATCCCCTGAATGTTCCTCTACTACCACTATGAGGATTACATTTGTGGTTTTAAGTGAAAACCGCTCAACACGCTGTAGACTCTTGGTTGTTTGTCCCTCCGTACCGTTTTCTGTGATATTTTCAACATCCCTCAAATTTCATGAGCAGCTGAGTGACTGGTATTATTATGTTCCGGTAGGATGGCCAGTGATGGCTTCAGATGTCATTTGGACACGTATCAGACAAGACACAGATGGCAGTGGGAAAACTGTTTTCCACAAAATACAATCTGAGATGATAAACCTTGCCCACATTTATATTTGAGACTCCAGGTTCGTCATATAGAGAAGTTTGTCCTGTCCTTTGTCACAGAATATCTTGAATAGCAGTAGATGTTGTTATCCTGCGTGAACAGATGATTACTTTCCCTGATGTGAAAGGCAAGGAGAAAGGTGTCGCTGCACGTTTTCTCTGCTTTTCTTCACAGTATTCCGGGGCAGACACATGCACAGCTGTGGCATTAATAGCTTCTTTCCCCCGGTGGCGGAATCCAGATTCTCATCTGATTCGCCGTGGCATCGAAATCAAGTCTGATGAGATTGTGGAGACATTCATGGAAACATTCTAAATCAATCCCAGTTTTGTAATTCAACGGGCAAATTCATCATCTTTCATCTCTGCTTTCAAAGTTCTCCTCCTGGACGCCTCCCTGGAATCTTAATATCTCCCTGGCAGACCGGCTCGTACCGCCGGGAAAGCAGCAGCAGCGCTTCGAATCAAATCAGACCTCTGGATGATAGATGAGTGAGTCCCAGTCGCAGTCTATAACATGTCTGCACTCCCATCTCACTCCCCTGACAGCTGAAAAAACCCACTGAGCCGGTGCTTGGACCCCCTGCAGTGCTTATTTTCTCCCTTCATCCGCAGGTGTTACATGGAAATTCATTATCGAGGTGGTTCGACGAATCAGTGGGCGCGAGGGGAAGAGTGAGGGAGGGGTTTGCGGCAGGTGGTCACTGCGACCTGGCCTCAATGTGCTGTGATGCTTTGAGGGCACATCTGCCGTGTGGTCTCACATGGGAAACCGGGGTGTGGGGGTGGGAGTTCGACCTGGAATTTACCTTTGTCTCAGCTCGACCGCAAAAAACCCGGGCGGTCCCATTTGAGAGAAATAACGAGCCGGGATCCGGCGGGAAAAATGCCAGCTCAGCCCCCCTTGGGCTTTGAGCACCCACAAGAGCATGTGTGTGTGTGTGCATGCGTGTGTGTATGCGTGTGTGAGAGTAAAGGCTTCAACCACACAGTCTTACCGTCAGCGATGAGGTGCTCCGGCACATGTAGGATGACCCGCACCGAGAGGCTGCAGGACATGTGTGAGGAGTAGACGAGGCCGATCACGCAGCTGATGACGCTGATCAAAGTCAGGGTGGTCTTATTGATGGGGCTCCGAGGGGAACCTGCTGCCGGGGGGAGACAAATGCACAGGGAGGGGAGCGGGGGGGGGGGGGGGGGGGGGGGGGGGAAAAAAAAACGATGGAGATGTGTGAAGCAGTTTCTTTTTTTACCCCCCCACACATGCCCCTCCAGACACACATGCACACAGCAGCACCAAACACAAACGCACACCGCTTACTCTGGGAGTCGTTTTTACAAACAAGCCAGAAGGAATGGGCTTAGCCACCATGAAAAGGACCTTTAGGATGAAGAAACCTCAAGGCCTATGGGAGCTTTAGACCGGGATAGCTCAGTGGCACAGAAATAAGGTTTACCATTGAAGGGTTTTAACATCCAAGCTGGGATGTGAGGGATGAAATACAAAAGAGAAGAGACACGGGCCTCAATAAAAGTGGTTCAGAGGTTGTTTTGCAACCTTCCTTCTACTCTCCCTCTCTGCCCGAGAAGAGAACGCCTCCCTTATCTCTGTTACTCCAGAGTGCAACACAGAATGTGTTAAACGTGATCCACAGGGGCATGCATGCATACACACACACACACACACACACACACACACACACACACACACACACAAGTCACAGTGACCTTGAATAAAGCCACTCACACTCTGTTTAAAAAAAGGGTTATTTCCTCACCGGTAGAATAACTCTAGATTACGTTGTCACTTTTTAAATTACTCTGGCAATGTTTTGCTGCCGACGGCGATCCTTTAAACAAAAGCCAAAGTAGAACGCTGACCTATCGTATTATGTGTAAAGTTAGTTTATTCAATCAAGTGACTCACCCAGAATTATAAAGATATGAATGTGGGGCATCATTTAATCTTTTTTTTATTTAATTGAATTATCATAACATTCAAAAGTATCTCCATTTTACATAAAGAAGTTGAACATTTCGATATTGTCATCAAACCTCCGACTTGATGAAGCGCTTCATGAATCTTTTTCCTCTGGATGTAAACAACATGGTAGTGGCAGCGCTGCAGCTCTATTCTATTCTTAAGCCTCGCTCTAATTAAAGGTGTTGGCTACATTTCTGGAGGCATCGCCGTGTTTGTGGCACCTGAGCACACGACGGGGGGAGCGAGTGGCCCCGAGGCGTTGTGGAGGCTTGTAACGCCGTCTGACAGCAGCTATTATTCTGAGGGCATTGTCTCTTTTATTTCATTTATTTCCTCCCACACCCCGTTACTGTACGTGGAAGCTGCGAGGACGCGGCATGCTGACGGACAAGGCGTGCCGCACCACATCTCTCTGACACATTTGCACAGGCTCCTCCTTAGAAACAATATTTGCGTGGAATATTATTTCAAAAATGGCGTTAGATCGACGTCTGATCTCGTGGACTTGTTTGATTCCAGTCAAACAAGATTGAGATCAGCATTGCATGCTCCAAACACACACAGCTATGTACATACACAGCACACCGTGGACACAAACTCCATGTGCTTTTGAAAAGGGGGCACAATCACGAGCACACACAACACCACGGAGCCATCCATCTGATATATGCACTGCAAAGGTTACTTGTCATGCGTCATGGCGACGGTAATACCATCAGACGGCGGGATAAACTGTCTGTGTGCGAGTCCTCCTTACCCCCTGAGCCCCACGCGCTGTTGGCGTTACCATTTCTCATACCTCGACTCCGGCGGCGGCTGCGGTTTGGGTCGGTGTAAAAGGCCAGCTGAGGCTCGCTGTCTGCCTCCGTTCCAGAGTCCCCGTCTGGGTTCAAGAACGTTGAACCCGCTGTTGGATTCACACATTAAAGAAGAAGAAGAAATGAAATAAGATACACCTACAATGAGAGGGAAAAGTAAAAGGTCTGGACCAGTGGTGGGGCGGTGTTTGTCTCATGGAGGATGTCAGAGAAAGGATCCAGCGGTTGGAACAGATCATAAAAATGTCCTTCAATCAATAATTGAAATGTAGGTTAATGGAGATGGAAGCCATGCAGAAAATAACCGTATCATAGATAAAAGAAAAGCTTGAAAACAGCTTTTTCTTGGTTTCACTTTAGTTTGAGCAACTTCATTTACTGAACCAGCCAGAAGACGATGTCATCGATCCTTGAATTAAACCATGAGAGGAACTGTGACCAGACGTCCATCAGGAGTGAACACAATGCAGCTCCTTGACTTTGGTCTGCGCTGCATAAGTGAACGGTTTGCTGCTGGGAGCAGTTTGAGTGAATCGTACCTCAGGTTGGGCAGTTTATTACAACACAGAAACACTTGCCTTGTAGAGTGAACCTTCATAGTTTCACTGCTGTAAATATCCACAGTGGACGACAACTGATATCTTTGGATTCTTTTTAATACATGTAACGCTAGTCTTTTACATTTGCAATATATATGGACAAAAATATACGGTACTGTATATTGACAGAGGTGTCATTATAGATTTAACAGTAACTCAGCTATTATGTTTTAATTGAATAATCCTTTAGTCTATCAAATGTCAGGGAATAGTGAAAACTACAAAATTCTCACATCTGATAAGTGGGAACCACCGGCTGGTTGTACATCAAAACTAATATTGTGACAAAGTATGTGGCATATTGACAGCTCTGTTTTGAATACAGGGTCACTGCCACCCTGAGTGGACCAATATATTGGCTGCCGGTAAATGGCAGATTGTTCTTCTGGTTTTGTTTATTTGGGAAGATTTTAGGGATTTACTTTTGGTAATTTAGTGGTTCGCCTCCGATGAAGGAGAGAGAGCGACAGCGTGTAATGACAGCACAGAGAGCCAGCAGATGTATACGGCTAACTGTGAAGTAAGGGTTAACATCAACCAAACCGGAGTTGGTGATTGTTGGAATTAGGGTTTTGTTGAGTTTTATTTTGTTTCTGCTGAGTGTGAAAGTGTTTTTTAATGTGCAAGAACATTTCCTTAATCTATTAGTCTAGAAAGGATGAGGGCTTGTGAACGTACCGCTCGACATTCACCGTTCTACATGGTGAATAGCATTTCAAGGTAAACGTATTTTGTCTCGTGGATTACATTTTATTTTGACGTATCATAAGTTAAAAAAAAGAAATGCTAAAACACAAGCCTTCATGAACAATTCTACTCAACTGGGGGGAAAATGAAGCGGAATAAATGTAAGAGAAGCTTTGATTGGGATGATAATCCCACTCAAAGCAGTTAATCATTGTCCATTTTGCACTTGGGTGAGATAGTAAATGTAGGAGGCGAGTGAATAGATCCGTCAGTTGAAGCTACGATATGATCTTAAGGACGAGGTACATACACTGCTCTTACAATACAACTTGTCTGTACTGTATTTCAGCCCAGTGTGTTCTAGCAGAGGCATTAGCTATATTTAGAGGGCATGTATTGAGGCTTGTCTTACAAGTGTTTAGCGGATTGAGAATCACAAAGTGAGGGGGAAAATCCATCAAAGCAGCAAAGATCTGCTGCCTCAGTGTGAACTGAAACAAAAACTCGTGCTAACGTTGCTCAGCGGCAAGAGCTTTAAGAATCCCAGACGAAGACGCGGCGTTTGATTAAAGTGGAGAAGATCCCTCCGAAAAAAAAGAAGAGAAAACGTGGGAATGAAAACACTGCTGGCAGCAACGACAATGTGGCAGACTGAGCAGGACTTTGTCATGACAGCAGCCTCATCAGCTCCTCATGTCATTGCTTTGAGAAGAAATGTATGTGTAGTGTAAATATTATTGGCAGCCGTGACTATCTGACGGCGCAGATGTTGCCGTTGCTTCACTTCACAAGTGGGGAGGCAGATTTTTTTTTTTGATGACACCATTGTTTCAGCAGCATTTCACACGACTGATTTAATAACAAAGCAATATTCACTGCACAATCCCCCCCCCCCTTCCCCCGGAAATGTTTACTGGCAGGGAACAAAGTCCTCTGGAACATTATTCAGTGTGCTATTAACAAGCTGCAGTACAATGATCTCCACGCAGTGATCGGGGGCAGACAGAGCTACTTCTTCAATAAGAACTAAGAACTTTAGTTGACCCCTGTGCATCACTAGCCAACTAAAAGTTTGGCTTTTTAGTTGTACACTTGGCTGTTTTGATGTATATGACGTACATTTTTGCAAAGGTGTGATTTTTTTTATTTACATTTTTTTAATTGTGTAGGTTTAACCAGAGCTCATATAATAAATCTAAAATAAAAAATTCCCCATTGACACCCATTAAAACCTTTTGATCCGACGGCCATCATGGCGTAGAACCATGCGTTCTATTACATCAGATGTTTGTTTGTCCTATGGTGGCACACACACACACATACATGTGTTTTTGCTGGTTTCCTGCACTAAAGGACTGAAGTTGCTTAAAAGATTGAACTCAGTGAAAGTGGAAAATAATATTAATATGTCATGCTAGCAGATCAGTTTTGCCCTTTAAGGAGATCAGAGCACAGTTTTTTAAAAGTGAGGCACAATAGCTTAATATTCATCATGCAGGGACATTTTGATAATATGTGACACATACAAACATCAAGTTCTTAAAAAAGAGGTGTCTTATGTTACATTCCCCTTTTGAGGAAACTAATTAATTTCCTCGTGAATTATTTTGATGGTGTTTTCCTCACATTTTTGTGGCCGCTTCAATCTCTCAGGCCGGCATGTTGTTCTCTTTTGCATACTTCTGTACTAAAGTCAAGGACGTACGCTGTAAAGCTGGATGAAGTTAACTTAACAAGGAGCAACAAAACGCTGTCAAGTTCAAGACCAGAAATGACCATTTTCATCACCAATAAGGAAGTTCATCAGTGACTCTTCAGGAAAACACATCTAGCAAAGCCATCCCCATTAAATTGATATTCAGAAATGAAACATGGCAGTTAGATATGTGCTGACTGTCACTCTGTATTCAAAATGTTGCCTATTACTGGTTTTAAAGGCAGTATTACAGTTAAATGATGTCATCTTACTAAACCTACCCAGACTGTTCTAGCCGCTCTATTTGCCTTGTGATTATAAGCACATTACTGATGATTATTTATCAAAAAGATTTTGTGAAAGCACCAATAGTCAACCCAACAATATTGGTGCAATATGGATATTGAGGTATTTGGTCACAATATTTGATTCCCGGCCCTTATCAGGAGTCACAAAATGGGGTGACCATGGTCACATTGCAGCTGCTGAACATCAGCATGTTAGCATCGTCACTATATGTAAACATCCTACCGTGGCTGTAGACTCTTAAGCTGCCAGAGTGCTTATCTGAACTACACGTCAGATGGTGGATTTTCTTATTTCCAGTCCTATTTCTGTCACTTCTCATGTGTATGTAGGAAATTTAGGTTTAGAAGTGTGCTTTAAGAAATTATAATAGGAGTGTTTAATGATTCATAATTAAGAAATCATAATTAGAAGTGTTTTAGAATTCATAATTAGAAGATTCATAATTATAGGTGTGTTTTAGAATTTATAGTTAGAAATGTTTCTTGGTAGAATTTGTAGTATTTTTAGAGGTGGAGAATAATATGATAGCAAGTACTTGGGAAGTGCCACCTATGCTTGTAAAACATGTGAAGTTTTTGACAAAAGTTGCAAATCCTTATCTTTATATAGTATGTTTAAGAGTAGCGAAGGGACAGACAGGGATTTTCAGACAGGCAATTACAGTGGACACCAAAGGAACAGCACCCGAGCCAGGGTCCTGTCAGACTGATGCCGAGGAGGAGTCTGCTGGGTTTAGCGAATAGGAACTAAGACGGACAATATGGGAGGGGTTTTCAAACTGTGAAGAGGAAGTGCGAGGAAAAGATTCGCTCTCTTGCTCCTGTTTCAACCTGGTGGCTGGTGTGCTCCCAGGCTGGTACGTGGGTAAATGCTTTTCTGCGTAGAATATATATCTATAGATACTGTAAATAATGTACTTCACTTTGCAATTGTTTTAGCTTCTGTAGTATTAAATGCTTTTGTTTATAATTGAAACCGGCTGACTTTTTGGAAAGGCTGGGTCAAAGGCTGGTCTCTCCCACAGTTTAAGAGGCTCTCGAACTCAACATGTACAACCGAGTCCGAGTCCCTCTCGGTACAACGACCGCCAGCGTTTGGGGATGGTCTCGCAGTGTAGCCGTTAGGAACAACTACAAACACTTTTGATTCCTGGCATGGTCACACAACACATCGTACTAACTACATCTGTTTGAGCATAAACTCACTTTAAGTCAAAGGATTGCTGTCGATCCACTTTCTGACAATCAATTCATACTTTCAGCACAAATGAAAAGTAAACCTAGAGAGCCTTGAATCCCAAAACACTGACTGTTGATACCTTTCCTCGACATGTCCATATCCACCCCAACATTAAAGCCATCATGTGTCGTGATATTATATGACATGTCTCTGTTGGCACGAGCTTTTTGGTTGCTTTGTGTCATTTTCAGCTTCTTTAAGTGAGAACACTTTCAGATTGCAGACATGGATATTATGTGTATTCTGTACTTTCATACTGAGCAAATACCTCGACAAACCAAAGCCTGTATTTATAGGGGTCAGGATCTCATTAAAACTCTCAAACTCACAACTTTAGGAAATGAGGCTTTGGAGTGGCGCTGTAACACACCTGAATAGAGCAGAGCAAGGACAGCTTTGAGTCAGAGAGAGGAGAGAACATAAGAGGTCCGTTGGCTACATTGTAATAGTACAACACTGGAATAACTTAAAAAGTGTTGAAAGTAACCTCTACCTCGCCGCTTCTGAGCTGAGTGGAAGCTGACCTAACACGGAGATCTGCATTTGAAATTACATTTATAGCAATAAATCAAAAAGAAATTAAAGAAATGTACCAAAGACAAAAGACAACCACATGAAAGGTTACCGCCGTATAGTTAGAAAATGTCCAATTAGTGTGAAATGAGATGCTTTCCACAGGGCTCATGGATTCAGCTTGGTGCGTACATGTAGTTAATTTCTAGCAGGGCTGCCTTCAACGTTCCTACCGGAAATGGCACTTGAAATATAATCCCTGGTTTACGGAGGAGAATGAAAGTGCCTCCTGAGGAATTAAGACGAAATCTCACACAGCGGGTATCCGTCAGCCTTCACGATTAAAACCAGAGCCGAAAGGTGCTGCGCTCGCTCACTCCTGTGAAAAGGAGACGGGGCTCATCTTAAGTATCCCCCGCATGATGTTAGCCCGCGACTCAGCATGCGCAGCAGGCACAAGTGCCTCTTATAAAGCAAAAAAAATAAAATATTATGTCCAGTGCTCCACAGCTCTATAAATATGGAAGGGTGCTGGTGTGGAGTGAGAGAGCGGGCAACGACACCAGAATGACAATCCATGCTGACAGAGGGGGGACTTGTCAACACACTGATTCAATGCCACAGCAACGTGGACGACAACGATGAAAACAAAGCTTTGGATCATGTGTGTGAAGCCACGAGCTGACTTCTGAGTGTACGAAGCAGGATGTACGATGAAGAAAACACAACTTGTGCTACTGAATCAAATCACACAATAAAGCGTGGGATCTCTCTCTGTGTGTCCGTTTATCTGCCCCGCTCTAGTGTCGAGGTTGGTGCAATATTAATAAACAAAGCATGAACAAGTAATAACGCCCTGTGCAGCAGCAGGGGCGGGGCTTTAGGGCTCTCATCTCACTAGGGCGGCCCCCTCTGTGTCGATTCGTCGGGTAATAGGTCATTTGGATTTCTTTGGCTGATTAGTCAATTTTAACGTTTTTTTTCATGCTGAATGACTTTTCTCCAAGAAACCTGAGGGCACACCTCTGGTAGACACGAGATTTAAAGTGGAGCTTTTGTGTGATCCTTTATGGAGGAACTAGTTTTACAGATCTGTCGATTGACTCAACCAATTGATTAGTCGACAACATTGTATGAATGTTAGTCGACTAAGGATTTCTTTGGTTGAGGACGGCTCTAGTTCAAATCAAACTCTTCTTCACTTCCAGGTTTTTCAGCAAGCAAATGAGTTTCCTAACGAGCAGAGCACTCTTACAAGTAAAAGAGGAGAACAATGCACTGGATGTAATAACCATCGATGTTAATATGAAGGTATTAAGCCCAATTATTTGAGACTGAAGCCATATATATATATATATGTATATATATATAGCTCACTCGATCATAAAAGATATTTGGACACATTACCATATTCGCAGATGTCGTCCTTCATAATAATTGTAACATGCTAATGCAGCATCATAGATATTTGCTAAATATTGGTACAATCAAAGCGTGGGTGTTGTAAGTTCGCGAACAAACGACGATTGTCTGAGCTTCAGAGGCTGAGGACAGAGTGATCGTTGTCATGGCAATAACTGCTACTTCTGGCACACTGTGCAAATAATCAACCCAGAAAAATGCTTTTGCCCTTTTGAGAAAGATAAACCTGAATGTCAGCAGTAGTGATAATATTATATTATATAAATATATATCTGATACAAGAAAAAATTTTTGTGCAAGATACAAAAGAGGGTAAAATGGAAAGGACAGCCTCCAGAGAGAAGAGAGGACAGCCTCCAGAGAGAAGAGAGGACAGCCTCCAGAGAGAAGAGAGGACAGCCTCCAGAGAGAAGAGACGACAGCCTCCAGAGAGAAGAGAGGACCAACTCAGGAGATGAGTGAGGACCAACAGATGGTACCTATTGCCCTGCATCTCCTCCTCATACTGTGTCAGTGGAACATCTTCTCTAATCAGACCATTGACTTTGACATTAAGAAGTATTGAACAAAGGAAGCGGAAGTAAGCGTATTTCCTATGGCATAATGACAACATATAATAATATAAAAAAGATAAATAGAATGTATATTTTTTAACTGTTTTCTCTGCTGAATCAGACTTCTTGGATTTATCCTTTAAACAGACCCTTCTGACTGTTTTTCTATGAAATAGCGTCTTAGGCTTCCCCCCCGCCAACAATTGATAACATATATCTCGGGAGTGTGTGCTCCAAGGTAGCTTTAACAGCTTGAGAGAGTAGCAGAGGGGGGCGGGGCTTAGTGAAGGGTCAATGAGTCACACCTGCACTACGAAAGGTCAAAATGTGTGCCGTAAAAATGTCCATTTGTTGGCAGTACAGGGCCTCATGCACAAACATATAAAGTGACCATCAACTGATGCGTCTTTACCACCAAGAGAAACAACATGGTGGTCTCGTTGCTTGGCGGCTCATCTTCCCCCTCTCTTGAACATTGTCATCTGATTCTTCTTTAGGCAGCCCTATCATGTGTGTGCTTTTTCACTTCTTCCTTCCTAGCAAACAATCCCAGATGGAATGAATGACATTGGCGTTACTTCAGGTCAAAGTGTGTGTTGTGATAAAGGCCTAAAAACTTACACTTACGCCCCCTATTCTGACATGAATGAAATATTCCACAGGACAAAGCCAATGAGACAAAGCCATCGCTCTTCTGGCGGCATGAATTCATTCTGTCGTTCTATTGGTTCCCACACAGGCCCTATGTGCTGCCGTTGGCATGTTTCCATCTAGCCATCCTTAAACTACAGGAGGACCCTCGAGTAATGGCGCCTGCAATTCTTCCTGCGGTGGGGGTGAATTATCACCCACATATTTAAATCACACCCAGCTCGCCTAGCAAAATAAATCCTGGGCTTCATTTTAAGGCAACCTTTGTTATGTAAGCTGAAGTGCAAATACATTTAACATGAACCTTATCCACAAATTTAGACAACATGATGATCATTATACTGCAAGGTCCACATCTAGTTAGGCATGATTATACACCTGCTCAGCAATAATGAGCATGAAATGCTCCTGCAGGCCTGGGGCCTCTCCATTCACTCCCTCTTGACATTGTGCTTTCTCCCATTTGACAAGCTTGTACTTTCGGTTGCTTTAGAAGTAACACTGGAGTCCGTTAAATGTGCTGACATATGGAAGTGAAGAGAGGCTCTTGGGCATCTTCAGCAAAACACAAAAAAGTAGAAAGAGTCATTACCTGACCTGCCTCCTCCTACTCACACATGCACAGAAGTTGTCCACTGAGGAGCACAGTAGCTCCGTCTCTGCATATTTTATGACGGAGATGAAAACTGTTGACTAGAAACACCAACAACAGCGACTCAAGAACTGCACGGAGCAGATCTAATTGCCTGCTTAGACAGTCTCGTTCGTATGCAGCGGGCTTTGGAGAATATCAACGTGTACCTGGAAGCTCTGAAATTTCAAAAGTGCTGTGTGTGTGTGTGTTAGTTGAATGCATTAGAAGGCAAATCCTTGTACTTTCAAATACAAACCTGATACAACGATTATAATGAGTGTGCAGGGATTATTTTTTGCTCTCTGGTATCATATTCTGCATTCTTTTGTCGAAATAAGGAAAATGTATCTGAATTATTACGAGGAGACCTTCTCTGCTTTGTTTCTGAGTGTGGAGCAGATCTGTCAGTGGGTCAGCTAAAATAACATGCTCACGAGCAAATCATATGATATTAACTCGCACGATATAAGTCACCCCCGAATTCAACAACCGCGGCAGCTGTGAGCGAGAACCTAAGTGTAGGGAGAGGTAAAGAACGGCACATGCGTGTATAGAACCAAGCTGGTGAACGGAACCGAGTATGTAGAGGACACAGCAGGGTAGAGAACCTTGGCTGGAAACCTATGGAGGCTCTGGGCCTCTTGTGATTGGTCACACGTCCCCAAACAGATTTTTGTGCATTCGCTTTCTTCAGAAAACGTGGTTTGTCATAAACATGAGAAACTGACTCATGTTACTCGTGACTTATTGGAATTTCATTCAGTCAATGGGGCCAGATCTAATCAGCTCTATGCCAACACATTCACTTCTATGTAGGCTCCGATCTATGAGTAGACAACGTCAAGGGCCAGTTATTTAGAACTTAACCTTTGGTGATATTCTCCAAAATTGTGGATTTCGATATCTGTTATAATGTTATGAAGCCACCTGGTTGTTATTGTGTTAATAATGAATTAATACGATAAACACGGCCTCCAGTACATCGGCACACCCTGAGACACATTTGATGAGTCCACTTCTGACAATATTGTTCGTCGCAAATATTTCATATTCTATAAAATCACTTTGCACATACTATAATAATATACTACTACAATACAATAATACTATAATATAATATTAAAATACTACAATACTTGAATATAATATAATAAAACAATACTACATAAGGATAGTGAGTCAAGTTCTTTAGGCCAATGTTCAGATATGCAGTGCAGTCATCTGTAGACATAGAATAATGAGCAACTAGGAGAGCGTTCTCTGAACTGGAGTCTGTTCAGTTGCTTGGGATCATGTTTTTATTATATATACATCATGAATTTAGTAAGATACCATATGAACAGTTGTTCGAGGATACATTGCAGGGTGTGAACAACAGCTTGATCTCCTTAAAACGATTGTAGAACTCAAGCCTTGAAGAGACCAGTTATTATGCAGGAAAAGATACACAAACTAACTTGTACTGAATCATTTTCTCTCTCCATTAATACTACCAGGCAGGATTTTACAAGTTGTCATGGCTTGGTAAACAGTAGAATTATTTCATTCACATTGCAAAGTAATCCCTTGGAATGTGTGCCAGCAAATATTTGATTGGCCAACGTAGCATGTTGCCAGATGACATTACAACAGGACTCTACTTCATTTTTTGTGAGAACCCTTGCTGTGCCAACGATGACATCTCATTAAAATGGATGAGGAGGTTTTTGACTTTTTTTTTGCGGGACGTGGCACTAGTGTCTGAACACGGCCTTGGACCTTTCGAGTGTTTCATCCCTTTGGTATAAAGCCTCACAGACTGGCTGGGAAGGTAAACATCGCTGTGTTGTTTTGCAGTTCTCTGAAACTGTGTTTCAGGGTTTCAGGGCAGTGAAGTTTTAAATATTCCAACAAGGTTTGGAGCTGCCAACGGTGCCAAGTGACGCATTTCTGTGTGGGCCTTTGGGGTATTCGCTCTTTGTTGTCATCTTCCATTATTGATAAAAGGGTTTGCATGAATGTTGTTTTTTTTCTCCTCTCTCTTTTTCTATGATTTGAACTCTCATAGCTGAGCCATGGTGGGTGCAGGTGGGCAGTAACACAGTGAAGGTCACACAGAAAGAATGAAGAAAAGTGCTTCCTCTAAAACTAGAATCCAAAATGTCCCAAGAGCCATGTTGAGTTTCCACCAGTCATGAATGCAACGTAATTAAAATGGATGGTTGCTCGAACACATACATAGGAGGGCATCTGTGATGAAACACACAGCTGAATACCTCCTCGTTTGTGCTCCTGTGTTGCAGCTTAACAAGTACAATCCTTCCTGACAGTTTGGAGAAGAACTCTGTGGTGCTTCTTTTTTGTTGTTGCTAATAATAAGGTGTATTCCTCCACAGCGACTAACACCACAGACTTGTTTTTAATTGGGCTAAGAATAAAGCATCTGTGCATCCAAGTAGAAGGAAGTGAATTGAGGTCTGAGGTCAACTGAAAATGTCCAGAAATGACATTTTGAAAATGTTGCTGCCTTCTTTTTCTCGTGTTTATCATAATGGGATAAAGTTTCTCTCTATTCCTATCGTTCACTACTCAATCTCCTTTCTCACCAATTGGCCTCTGAACGGCACAACAATTTCTAAGTCACTTAGTGTGCAATAAGAACGCCATTCTTTCTTCTTGCGTGTCATTTTACATCACATGTACATGCCGGTAGCTCCCATGACTTTTGCAAAATTCTTAGTTTGTTGTTCTTTTATTACTGGAGCCCAAATAGCATATGACAGAATGCATTCATCAACATCGGTAAATGAAGCGATGGGATTGGGTTGTTAAGTGTAGCGGACTTTGAGATGATCACCGCCCACGGCCGACCAACCAGACAGACCTGCCTGAGGCTACTCCACTACCCAGCATGCTCCTGGCTGTCTGGTGTCTGGTCGCAGAAAAATAATATGGATGAAATAAGACCTCAGGTGAACTGCTGAGCCCACATTTTCACAGAGACCTGGATCCATCCTGGCGATCCGGATCAAGCTGCAGTTGACCGTCAAACCGCAGGACTCCGGTGGGACGAGAGGAGGAGGACTCTGTGTCCACATCACGATGCTTGGTGCTCAAACTCAGTCAAAGTTGATGGACAATGTTTCCCTGATGTCAAATTCCATTGTTAAGATGTCAGCCGTCTTTTCTGGCCAGAGTATTGTTGTTGTTGCTGCTGTTTACATTCCTCATGATGCAAATGCAAACAATGCTTCGGTGCTTCCTTTCGGTGCCTGAGCCGATTGAAATACTTTTTTTACACTACTCTGATGACTCCGTCCTGGCAGCAGGTAACGATAGCCTCGGTCCTCCGCTCCTCACTCATAGTATTATTACAACCGGACGAGCTGTGCGCGCTTATAAACAAACCCCTCCATCATTCTGGCAAAGCTTCGGCCATGATTTATTTTAAAAAAATTAAAAAAACGAGATCTGTCAAACGGCAGGCAGGCTACTGACTTCCTCCATCGACATCCGGGTACTTAGTGCTGCTGCTCATAACAAGCACAACATCCACAGGCACGCAAAACCTTCTTCTTCTTCTTCTTTGAGGTGTAGTGGCGGTTGGCAAACGATGAATTGGCGCATTATCGCCACCAACTGGTAAAATTTAATTTAATTTAATTAGTCAGGAGAGGTGTCGTATTTTGCCAGAGAAGGCAAATATGCTCATATTTCTGCAAAAGAATTGCTGAAGTTTGAAGCTGTAGTGGGTGTACAGAGTGTGTGTGTGTTTTGTATTTATTTATATTTATAGTATACTTTAAACAGTTAATATATCGTTAAATTTGAAGAAAGGCTTTTGCCTTGGCAATAAAAAAAAAAACCTTTCTTTAATGTCGTCAATTGTCGTTTTGTGCTTCTTTTTTTTTAAAGTATCGGTTCAGCCACCGTTTAGGCACCGGTATCGTTTTAAAAGTATCGTTTTAGCACCGGTATCAGAAAAAACCCAAACGATACCCATCCCTAATCCTCAGTGTCCTGCAAAGAGGATTTCTTTTCTAATAAAGCCTCGTATTGTTTCACTGTATTATTGATAACTTTTGTAACAAGTTGAAAATGTCTCAGGGTCCTCGGGAGTTTTCCGAAAGGGCATCCGTGATGTTGTCAATGATTAAACCTGCGTGGTGGCATTCAGTGACTCGCCGTGGTTTCCGGATTACCACAGAGCTGTGAGAGATAACCAAATGTTGATGAAAGATGTGAGCCGCTGGGCCATGATCTCAACGCTGCTGCAGGTCCAACACCTCGTACCTCCACTTCATGCCTCCATGTTTATATTGGAATGCATTCACCCTCACAACGATTCATTATTGAGCCTTTGAATATATCTTCAATGATGCTGCCGGGCAAAGAAACAGAACTATGAATTAGACATAAGGGTTCTATGAGGCAGCAGCCTATGTCAATTTAAATCACCATATTGTGGTGTTCTTCATTAGGCGTGAATGTCAATACTGTTATTTGATTGGCATAATATCTGCATGGATATGTACTCAAAATGTATTGTTAGATTGTTTAATTCAAAAGACGCATGCTCTGAATCATGGAGTAGAGTAAGAAGTGCCGAGGTTGCAGGACTCACTTGCTGTAGGTTTTGAGAATCTGGTGAAAAGTTAAAGCAATCACCAAATCTGGACCCATGGTCACTAACATTAATGTTTGATGAAATCATAATCAGGTTTATTTCACTTTTAAAAAACAGCAACACGTCTCTTTGAATATAATTACTTAAAATGAAGCTCTCTTGACGTGGTCTTGGCTCCAGCTAAACCGGACTGGCATGTGGGATGGCTGATTGAGTGAGACTGTGGTGAGTGGACCTCAGGCCCTCTCAGGCGGTCCGGAAGGTGATTTTGTACAATTTAATGTTAAATGCATCAATCTGGAGCAGAATTAAGAGGCTAGATCTGTGAAAAACCTTGTGCTCTTGCAAACAATTTAGTGGTGTAGTAAACAGTTCAGTCATAAACACGTTGGTCAAACCCCTGACATACTGAGGACAGTCCGCCGGGAGCAGGGGGCCGTGGACTTGGGCCTTCACTCCCTTTGAGAGCCCCCCCCCCAGGAAGTGACAAGGTCCTGGTGAGGGCTGTTGTAAAGCTCAAGGCCAGAGCAGCGAGCCACCTTCACCCCCATGAAGGCCATCTAGCCACTTTTTCTAGTCGTCCGTCTCCCTCATCTCACAGAACCAGAAATGCTTCGATCCGTTAATCAACACAGCTGTCTACACAGGCGGCACGACAGGAGCTGTATTGATTACAAATAATGAAGCGCGTTTTAATGCCTAACATCTATTTTCTTTCCGTTTTACGTGCTTAGCTGCGCTGATTGCATGGTGGGCTCTGAGCGCTGCCAAAACACAGGTGACCTGCAATCAACGTCCGGCCGAAACGCGTCAGTGTAGACACGGACGCATGATTGAAGCTGCTGCTCGCTCCTTGTCTCCTGTGTAGACGAGGTGTTCACTTCTTACACCACCAGAAACAGTTTTATCCTCTTTTGAAATATGTCATTGTGCTATATTTCCTTACACAAAATGTGAGGAGAATTCAAATTTCTGACGGGCGACTTTGCAATTACGCTGCTGTTTCGGTGTAAAAAGGAATCATTTTAAGCCTTGATCCATCTTTCTACTTTAGTTTTTCATAAAATCAATGGTTTGAAAAGGCAGCACTAAACCGTGTTTGATGGGGTAAAACAATCATCTGAACTATAGTTTCTGTCTGTCTGGTGCTGACATGGCGCGCTGCTTTTTAACGTGATGTGTAATCCGTGACAGAGCGTAGATCTATGGGACACAACGACTCACCGCGGGTGTTGCTGGAGAGACGTTTGCGTTGGCTGGTGGAGGTGTTGTGCGGGAGCAGAGTGTTCTGCTGGTGGTTGCTGTCGATGGGACTCGTGGCGATGATGTTGTCCTTGTACTTGTTCATCAGGGCCAGCTTGGTGTTGTCGCTCACTGCGGACGAGTGGGATTATAGTTACAAACACCAGGAAATAAGAGCTCGGAGAAGGTAGGCACAAACTAAAAAGCTTTCTCTCTGGAACGAGAAAGCAGGCACTTGGAAAAGACACTAAATAAAAACACTAAATAATTGTGCTGTTCTTGGCTGGATGTTGAAGGTTTTAAAACCACAGTGTAGCAAGGATTAAGTGTAGTAATCCTGAAGGAAACACACCCAGCATGTTGTTTACTGAGGGGAGAATTAAAGAGTGAGAAAAGCTGCCTTGAAATTAAAACCCATTAAGGGAAAATACTGAACACATCCTCAGAGGAGGCGATAATCTCTTTTGGTAAATAATAATAGTTAAAGTTCCAGGGAAACAATAACAAACACAATATATTATAAAACACCATTTCTGTAATAAAAGCAGTACTTTGGTTCAGACTGAAATATCTATAACACGATTAGATGGATTCTGATGAAATTACCCCCACAGGATGATACTTAAGACTTAAGTTTAGAGAGGTTCAATCCTTTACTGTTCATTTAATTAACACATTTGCACTCAGAATAAGAAAGTGTCTTCTGCAAAAAAAACTGCTAAAAGTCAAATAAAAATCACAAAAAGCCACAAAAAGAGTACCGGGCAGGTGTAACTAATCTTCCGTCTTGCATAAAGACATTAAAGCAGCAGGATGTAAATTCATGTGGTATTAAATGGTTGTCAACTAATCTGCTCTTGTCATATTTGGTGGTTTTATGTTTGTCGATACGTTAACGTTACTGTTTTATCCCGAGTGGGAAGGAGTTAAAAAAAGCCTTTTTTATTAAGTTTTATGTGTGAAGCAGTATAAGTTAAGACACACACAATTCACTCTAATCAAACCCTGACACTTTACAACACAAGAGAGGTTTACATTGTCAGTTTTATTCCCAAGGACGTTAAGAGCATTTCACGATCTGTTTCACAGGGTTTTATAGGGCCGATGTAAATATTAGCTCATGTCGCCTACACTTCATGTTACAACTGGGTTCGTATTTCTTTTATACCTCCACAGTTGGACGCTCTTGGATGTTTTTGGTGATCCCCTGGCTGTTTTCTCTGGCGACGCCATGGAGTCCACATCGATGGATTTGAGTCAAAACTACTGGATGGATTGCCGTGCAATGTGGTCCACACTTTGGAACAGGAGTGTTATGATGCTAACAAGGTAAACTAAGCTAATGAACATGGTAAACATTACACTTTCTTAGCACTGTCATTGTGAGCATGTTAGCATGTTGATGCTAGCAGCCCAGAAGGGACAAACCAAATAGAGCGGAGTGGTATTCGGGCGGTTGCAATCTACAACCTCACCGCTAGATGGCAGTGAATCCTACACTCTGCTCCTTTAATAGGGACATAACACTATTGTTTCCACTTGTTTATGTATTCCGTTATTCTAAAAAGAAAGGTCAAGGGCAGGCAAAAGAAATACTGACTGAAATGTTTGTTATTTTAGTCCTGATTTCCGATGCTTTTTTTCCTGAGCAACCTCTGTCTTGTTCAATATTCCACGCATGCCCTGCTGACTGCATTTCCTATTTATCTCGTCCCTCTCATAAACCATCTTTAATGCATAATGCACAGTGTTACGCCTCTCCATCACCTCTGGGGTCGGGCTGTTCGGATTTCATAAGAACACCGCGTGTGAGTGCCTCCACCGTGACCGATCTCTTGATGAATCCGAGCAGTGAATGCGCTACTAATTGGAATTAAGGGGGGGGGGTTACCTTCATAAAACCTGCTCCACTTCATGCAATCGTCCTCGCAGGAGAGGTGCTCAACCCAAACGTCCACTGATTATGAAAAATAGATCTTCCAGGAGGAGTTGTTGGGTGAACCGTAAGCCTTTTGATCATTCCAAGTGTGAGGAGTAAACTCTTGGAGAGAATACCTGCAGTTCCATATTTATGTCTGGTGGACTGTCTGCATCAGTAACAGCTCATGTTCTTACATGCTGTACAAGGGCCTCATTTCTATTTGCTGTCCCATTTTGTTGTGTTGGGAGCCTTTGTGTTTGTGAACCTAAAATTATAGTCATCCATCATTTGGTCTACGTTAATGTTGACGATTACTTCACACCTATATGAGAAAATAATACATTGTATTTAATTAAAAATCCAATTACCTCTCTTTGTTTTCACACTGATTATCTAAATTATTCCAACTGTGTTGATGTAATTACACTGTTCCCTGCTCAGGAAACTATTTGTATATCGCCATGTTTCCCCCAATACCAGCTAAAGTAACCTTTTTGATGCAGGAGGATGATAAATAAGGCTTTTAATATGATGAGTGAAAGCTGAGGTTGCTGTTGGGAATATGTTGGCGAAACGTTTCCTATATTTACATATCCAGCAGACATGCAGCGACGTCAGCGCTCATTCCGAGTCCTGTTTCTGTCCAAACTGAAAGATGCTAAAACACTCTGTAGTGCTGAGTGGAACTGCAGTCAGATGAAAATTCTCTGAGGGTTCACATCCGTCACATAACACACAGTTGTTTGACCAATTCTTTAGATTAGTGCAGCTTTAAAGGTTTAAACGGCTCGCCACTCCCTTTGAATCCATTCAGCCCACCACGCCTGTCAGAGGACTACGATTGCCTCTCTAGAGCCAGTGTTTGGTTTGTACTACGATAGAAAAACATGGCGGTGCAACACTGAAGAGGACAATCTCTCTATGGAGATATGAAGGGCCATTGTAAGCCACCGGGAACACAGCGATTTCAGGTTTCAGGTGATTATAAACTAATGAAACATTTTATATTCCATTCCTGCAAATAGATCCCAATAAATCCTACACACTGCTCCTTTAAAGAATGTCAATATGCAAATAATACAGTGTGTACCTACTCTCTAAAGGAAGAATGCCATGTCAGTATGGAATCCAAAAAGTAACAGACAGGTGTCACTGTCACGGTACCTTCTATCAGCTGCTCTGCTGGCTCGAAATAATAAAACCCATTTTTAGCTTTACCATTAAACACTAATGTGTTAGCAACATTAGCACTTATTTAGTGCCGTGTTTCCTGGCCCCTTGAGTCAAGTAGACCTCATGACATTATATGAGCTCATAGCAGGAGAGTCAAAGTGTCTGCTGTGACTACATTCACTGGTTTTGGTCTCCAGCACCTCCTGAGAGACTTTAGCTGCGAAGTGCTCCCCTTTTTGCTGACTTTGTCTCTCTGTGGTCGAGTTATAGTTTTCTTATATTAACTCTTGTATTATTTCTCTCATATTAACTATAATATTAGTTCTAGTTTACTCACCACAAACTCCTGAGGGAAATATCTGGGAATCAGACTTCCTCGCCAGCTCGTTGCTAACTTTGTCCGCGTTGTCTTTAGCCGTGTGGTTCTGGGTTTATGTGGGCTTTATCACTGAAAACAGCGGCCTGCTGCTGCTTCTGTGAGCCTGTCACATTGAGCAACCCCTTCACATTACATCTAGTCCAGCTGATTCAATGTTACCATTAAAAAGTATTGATCAGTGGAGCTTTAAGGCTGTTTGCTTGTTTTTTCTCCCATTTGGTTGACCTGGCTGTTTCCACTTCAGTCAACTCACCAGGTGTGAGGTCCATACTGTTCTTGTCGTTACAACCCTGGAGGGAGTCCAGGGTACGGGTGACTTGGCTGGCAAACTCCTCGCCGCCATTCATACACTCTCGCTGCAGGTGGTGGCGCAGGTCCGTTATGTCATACTCGTACCTGGCGATGAGGTAAAAAAAATCAATTAGGGTTACATTATCTTGACTGATCTGAATCAGAGTAAACATCACAAGCGGCTAAGATGCTTGACGAAGCAGTACTGATCCGGTAAGCTTTTATAATCTTAAGCATCAAACTGTGTGCTGTGTGCATATCAGCTGCTTTCTAAGTCGTGAATTTCAAACAATTCCAACCTATTGTTGCCAGTGTAAAATGTGAAATTATTAACATTTTTAGGGTTTAACTATTTCAAGATACATCCCCTCCCCCCCATCCATCCACCCAAATCCTACTTGTACCCGTCCAAAATCGGTGTCTCCCGGATGCTGAGGGTACCGCTGGAGTTTGGACCCTGACCCCGAGAGTTCCTCAAGCTCTCCCGAGCCTGGCCTCCCATCAGCACGGAGGGGATGTAGTGGATCTCGTTAGCCGCCTCGGCGCTGGCACTCTTCTGGGGCTGGGGAATGCGGCGGCGCTTACACCAGCGCCTGCGGGTGTAGAGAATCAGGACCAGGCACAGGATGGACAGCAGAAGGGCGATCATCCCACCCTGAGGGGAGGAGGGTGACATTTGGAGCAGAGACAGAGGAGAAAAAAGGGGGAGAAGAGAGGGGAAAAAAAACAGAGAGAGAGAGAGAGAGAAGAGAGTCAAAGGGGAAAACAGATTGAGAGAATCTTGCCAAGTCGAATACGGATCAAAGTCAAAGCAGTGATGCCAACAGCATAATTTGAAAAAAAAAGGCTACAGATGCAATTTAGTGAATCACACCCACAATGTTTTAAAGTAACAACAGCTCTCATGCTACTGTGTGGTTACTTCACCTTGAGACAAAGAAGCACTTGGCTGATTTCCATGTGGAATGTGAGCAAGGGTCAGCAGCTATAAACCGCTTCCTCATTGAAAGCACAGAGGTCAATTCCCCGACTGTGAAAATTAGGTTCCCGGATTTTTTTAGTTTGACAACTTGGGAATTGATGTGACAGTACGTTTTGGCATGTGAAAGAAAATGTGGCATTGGAAAAGGGAAACAGGCACTGAAAAAAGGTTCCATTGGAAATAAAATACAGAGATTTCTGATACAATTTTCAATGACGATCTTGATCATTTAGTTTTTTCATGTCACTCTTGTAAAAAAAATAATTATTATATACATTTGTTTCTGTTTCAACTTTCTGTCACTGTTTTAGCATGGAAGGGGAGGGCATACATACCTCCATGTAGATACCAACATTAAATCAACCATGGCCGGAATAACTGATATTGCTGCTTCATGGTGTGGAAGTCCCGGTTACGGCTGAACCAAAACGCCGTCCTGTCTCATGTCAGAGGAAGTCTGTCCTTCTAACAATGGAGAGTTTGGAAGGTCTATGAACCAACAAAGCACGGCGTATACTCGCTGTAGTGAAGCCGGCGCGAGGCGGGCGCGAGGCGGGTGCGAGGCGGGCGCGAGGCGGGTGCGAGGCGGGCGCGTCAAAGGCGTGACATCATGTGGCTTGAGTGCCGTGTGCAAAGCCTCTTGGTTGTGCGCTTTCGGAACTTTCTTTTTTTAGCTAGAGCTGTTTCGAACGCTTTGGCAAAATATTCACTCAAAAACCATTTGAGTGAATATTTTGCAGCTAAATCAAATCCTTTACAGGATATCCAACCTTGGTTTCTTTATAATGCATATGCAATACCTGACTCCTGGCTTGTACAAAGGCAATAGAGTAGTCCATGAGCAGCATCATTTGTTATCAGACCTGTCGGAGAATACAGAACGCCTTTGTGCGTGCTCGTAGCTCACGGGCCATCTGCTGAGGCTCGGCTCATGTTGCTGAGCAATAGCGTGAACAAAAATGAACTCTGTCTGCAGCCTACTCTCTGATTGATATTTACAATGGACAGTGTCAGTGGTCATTTTACTGTTTGGCTTTGTTTTCTCCTCTAAAATAAGTTGGGCTCATGGGAGTTTGTTCCAAGCCTGTGCGATTGGCTGCCCTGTGGAAATCTGGGAGAAAGAAGTCTGTCTGAGACTTTGAATATCAGCTCATAAACATACTCCAGGAAGCATTGATACCATCTGACTGGGTCAATCCGCATGGCCGTGTTCGTTTTACTCGTCTTCCCTCGGATTTTGATGACTTATGAGCTGGTTTTCGGAGGTCGAGTGATGCGACGGCATCCACACCAGCACCTGTGGGTGTTGGGGGATTGGGGACGTGGGCACACGATGGACAGGTGAAGGGCCTCTGAGCCTGAGGCCTGAGGACAGGTTAGACGGAGGGGGCAGAGACAGAATCAGACGGAAACCGGAGATAAAATGAGACAGCGGGAGGGGAGGGAGTCAAAGAGGGAGCGGATGAAGGCGAGAACGGTGTCAGAGAAACGTCGGCGAGGAGCGGGATACGGATCAAAGTCAAGGCCAGTCAAACGCACGCAGCCCGTGGAAACACTGGAGAGAGACAGCGACTGTCACTTTGAATCCCAGACCATATCTCTGCCATGAATAAAGACAATGATCACAGATTTCTGGGCAGTTTCATTCTACCGATTCCAAAAAAAAAATCTAATCCTATTATTTGCATTTTTTAAGTTACTGAAAGGGATGTTTGTGGAGAAAGGCAGGAAAGATAAGGAGAGATAACACACAGACACGATTGTAAGTTGGACCCGTAACGTTACATGAATCACATCCTCGCGGCTAATCTGATGCTACGCAGCCGGAGACTCCAAATCAGATACGTTGTGCAATTTGGAAAATGTCAAAAAGTGTTATGAAAATGTCAAGGTGACAGCACGAGAAGGATTTTTCTTTTTCTTAAACGAGTCCTCCCTCTCAGTGAGATAAATCACATGCCTCGTTTAAAATTAGAAAAAGATTTGTATAAGTGCTTCCTCCAGCCAGGTGTGTACAGATGTTTCCGTCTGTCCTGTCTGGGCTGCACTCCCACTCCCTTTTGATTCTGTTTAATTGACTTGAGAGATACAAGGCCAAATAACAATGTTACAAATTGATGCCCAGCAATCGTCTGGCCAGGACAACAGTGGACTAACAAGAGGATAAGTGAAAAGTGATTCAAAAGGAAAAGAAAGAAATCAATTTGAGCTAAACTGTGTGTCAGCTCAGTCAAACCAGCACAGTTTTGGAAAGATAAGCAAAAACGATGAAATGAAAAATGGATTTTAATCAGTTGTTTACAGAAAAGAAAATCCCTTTAATGCATTTTTGGAATTCTGAGGCTGAATAAAAATAGAGGGGGGGGGGTCAGTTGCTCATATTCATTTAAATAGGCAAAAGAGAGGCTCATTTGCATAAGTAGTTTGCTTAATCTGCATAACCAAGGACATTAACAAATGACACCGTGACACGGGCCACTTGTGCACTGCATCTGCATGCACAGTGGTCAAAAAGCAGAGCAGAGTCATTTAGTTAGGAATGATTACATTTCCAGCACTTTCAAAGTCACTGATGATGTCCCCCTATTTACATAAAGCAGTGACTGCACACTCAATACAACAGTTAATGACACCATCATATTTTCCACATTTAAACTAAATTATATTTGTTATTATATGGATTTGCATACATTCACAGGATATGGTCTACAATCAGCTTGAAAGATTGCAAATAAAACAATATGAAGCCTCATTACGTGTGTGACACATTTTCATTAATCTTCTCCAAAAACACATTTGGTATTTTTTCGTTGTTTACCTTCATAAGGATATGTTTATGTTCATTGTGTCATTTTGGGGGAGTGTCTTTGGAGGGAGGTGCTGCTAGCAACTTTTGCTGGAAAAGAGTTAGTGGGTTTTTTGGGTTGGATATTATTCTTTAATCTAGCATATAGTTTCTCAAGATAACCATGTGCATTTAACACATCTTAAAAGTGCACGAACCAATATTTTTGGATTAACAAAAGGTCAAATGACTTCATGTAATCTGAAAGGGGTCCCTTGTCGTGACATGTTTTTGCCAGTGTTTCACTGTCTTTAAGCGCATTGTTTGATTCAGCCTCACCAGCTTTATCATTTTCAGCTATTTTCAGCGAAAAAAGCTCAAATAAAAGTGTCTGTATGCTATCTGCCAAGCTCCAAACGGCAGACAGAACACAGTTAGCTATAGCTAGTTAATATAGTGAACAATTAGGCAGCTAAAGAGTCAGATATTTCCCTCAGGCGTTGGTGGGGACCAAAACAGAGCTTGAAGGGGAGTAACTATTAGACTCAAATGTGATGCAAATGAATGCTAATGTTGCTCACATGCTAGCAACATCAACTTCACAAATATGTGTGTAGCTTGTTGGTGAGTTCTACCCCCAAATAGCAAAGAAAAAAGAAAAAAAGATTAACGTAATGCTAAATAAAATAGAGATAAATTCACATATCCATACAGGCAGTTGATTCTGGGACCACTGTTCCCCTGAGGTATACAGTAAGGTCACATTCACTCCGATCCAGGCAACGTCCTCCTGTTTCTTTCTTCCTAAGATGATGGAGATACAGATATTAATGTCACTGTGTCAGCTAACATGCCTAGATGTATATGTGACTCCCCTTTGAACAGTAGTGTGAGGAGAGACTGAAAGCATGCGGCAGCTGGGTCGCAGACATACTTGAGTGAAACACCATGTCACCTGTGTCGACTGTTGTATCGATTAAAGCATCTGTCGTAGACAGTCGAGGGGAAAGCGAGAAGAGGGCGCTGGTGCAATCATCTGTCAGGGCTGTGGGGTAGGGGTGGGGTGGGGTGATTTCCTTGTTTACAAAAATGTTTTGGGGGATTGGGCGTAACAAGCTAAAACCAGGTGTTAAGTTGCTATTTCATGTTTTTTTCTACAAAGTGCATGATTTCCCTTTTACTTTTAATTTGCTGTCGCTGTTTGACCTTACGCCAAGTCCCGCCCCTCAGAGGCAGACATCGTGTTGCAGGTGATGTGGTGGTTCACTTTCACACTGTGATCTGAAGATGTTTATCTCTTTTGATAGTCTCTTTAAACATATTGGAGACCCTTCTTCCTGCTGCTTTTTCAGTTTTCCCAAACATTAGATGATATCTCTAAATAGACTGCAGTTAGTGACCGTGTGGGCTCCAAGGTAACTGACAGCTTGGCTTAGCAAAGGATCAGTTATGACACATTTCTGGGCTAAGATTCATAACTCACTCTTTAATATATAAAACGTTTATATTCCACTTTTCTCTATTGTTAGAGAAGTGCTCAAATTGAGTTCTTGTCGTTTCTAATCTAAAAGAAGAGTAAAGGAATTTTGAAATGACATAACTGATCATTTGTAATTATTACAACTGTGTATGTAATGTTAAGCCGTGCCATTGTTTCATTCATCCCTGAGGAAACAAGTCAACGGTCAAGTACTTCAAATGGCCCTCAATCAAATCTACCTCAGTGACAAATGGAATTAAAACCCATCAAGCTGCATTAGCGCTCATGCGTAGAGGGGGCTAATATAGACCAAATGGAAAAAAGCTGTTTAACGTCAGGCATTACATGGAATCAAAGTGAGGACTAAGTGGGCTGTGTCCTCCTCTAGAGCCAATAAAGCCCAACCACACATCCAAGCATGCCGGCGCTCCAGCCCCGTAATCCACTTACTAACGGATGAGGATGATGCTATAATGGCACGAGTGCTCCTTATGACTTACACTCCTGTCATGTAAGTCCTGAATGGAAGAGAGAAGACGTGGCCTTTCTCAGTCTGACAGAGACCGGCATGGTATTAGAGCCGAGCTATCAATCTGTCACTTAGTCTCTGGATGCGAGGCATGAAGACGCAGGAGGGCGGAAAGATCGAGACCGTCTGACAGCCACGAGAGAGCAAAAGGAAGTTTCTTGCTTTCAATGCAATAAACTTCATTGTGTAGCCGAAGGGCCGGTGAGCGGATTCAATATTAATGATGGAAATAGACAGATGTTATACACCGAGTCCTCTCACACGATTGGAAAACTCCTGAAGCCAGGATTAATGCCGCCAAAGTATAATATATAATACCTGCAATGAAATGAAACAAAACAAGAGACCTTTTGATCCGGAGCTTATTTTGACTTTGAACAGATGTGAAAGTCAAAACCTCCATTTCCGACACGTCACACGAGGACTGGAAATGAGTATTAATGGCACAAATGGTTTGAATCATTTGATTCAATTTGGTGTGCTTCATAAGAGCTAATATAGCATGAAGCCATGATGGTGCGTGTGTGTGTGTGTGTGCGTGTGTGTGTGTGTGTGTGTGTGTGTGTGTGTGTGTGTGTGTGTGGTGGGAAGGCATTAATGTAAAAACCGCACATTTGTCATGTAAACATTTATTCTCTTGGAATTAAATGAAGTCACTCGAGCCGGGTGCTCTAAAGAGCTGAAAAGACATTACAAAATCACTTTTTCTTAATGTAGTGCACCATCAGAGACTAACGCCACGATACGCAGACGTTTCTCATCATATTATACATTAGCAGCTCTCGTATGATGCTGATGGCATACATTTTTGCGTGTAGAAAAGTGAAACAGCCCAGTTAAAATAGCTTTATTCCCTATGTCTAGTCTATGTGTAGTCATGTACCTGGAGGCTGGAACAAGCCTCTACTGCAGCACTAAAGAGAGGCTGCACCGCTGTCGTTCAGAGACGTTCACACGTCCCGGAGGAAAGGTAATGTCCGCCTGTCGGTTGTCTTATTCATAACGATCGTATTTTTTTCGGAGATCTACAGAGACCTTGAAATGTGTTTCCAGAACTATATTTTCTGCACCAGTGTGCCCTGGTTGGATCTGTGGTGGGAGGAAAGGGAAGACTTTTGTCAGTTATCATTAGGGATGCGAAAATACCACTTTTTGTCAAACCAAAGTACAGGTACTTACATTTGAGTACTTGCCAACACCGAGTACCAATAAGTACTTAATAATAGCATCACAGTTCTAACAATACCTTTGTTGCTTTCATTTTATTATTCAAAGTTTGTTTTCCTGATACAGTGCAGGGTTCTCTAAAGTCAAAAATGAATTGTTTCACCGTGTTATCGATGAAACAATGAAAATAAATATTAAAAGTAATAAAAAGGAGAATAACTATAGCGCTGGTCCACCTTAACGATCAGCCCACCTTAATTGCACCGCAGCCAGAGCGGCCAACACGGCGAACTCGAGCATTCAAAACATCAGTCCACGAACCAACAAGTGACGTCACGACGACTATGTCCACTTCTTATATACAGTCTATGACATGAGTACATGAACACGGCATCGATGCACCCCTCGTGTTTTTGTATGCTTCCTCTGGGGGCACCAAACTCTGCTCTTTAATCTAAATAGTCTTCCAGATACTCACAGACATTTGTTTTGCATTGTGGCGATAGTAACAAGTAGGGGTGAGATCACGTTGCACAAAAGCCCATTCTGCATCAAACACAGCTGCAATGTCACATACTAGGAAAGGTAGTACATGTAGCTGCCACCCATTGTCTTCCTAGTTCTAAAAGGAAAACATTGGCAACATTTGCATGCATGAGGTGAGCCAGCTATTGGCCACGCTGCCATTAAGGTCTTGGAAGTCACTGATGAAGTGACACCGTGTGTCCCGGGTGTAATGAATAAACCAATCAACAGAATGTCCCTGTTAACCTGCGATATCGTGTCCACAAATAGAACAGCTCGGCAGCATATCGTCTGAAAAGGTTCGTCTCCCGGCTGCTTTCTCCCTCCTTCACCGGCCGAGAGACGGTTACTGCTACAGGACATACATGAAGAACACTGACCAGGTGTTACAGATCAACCATTAAAGATTTTTTCATATTGAAGTAAGATACTGAGGTACAAAATAATATAATACTAATCGTACTACAAATACAAAATAAATACCAGTAATACAATTAAATAAATAAAATAGAATAAAATGAAATGAAATAAAATAAAATTGAAGATTTGATTGGAATAAATGAAAAGGATGGAAAAGAGAAGGTGTCGACAATTACCAAAATTGAATCAGTAAATAAATAAATAAATGTAATGATAAGAAAAATAGCTTATGTTACAAATGATCAGTGAGGTCCACAAGGCCTCTGAGGCTCCGGGCTGCAGAATGAATGTTAAAGATCAGTGCTGCTACCAACCAAGTATGCCAAACATTAAAACATGAACATAGTTCATTGTGAGTTATGATGTTTAAATGTAATATACAGGGGAGTTCAGTGAATTCTCTGTTTGTGCCACTGGAGGGACTCAACACCAAATGAAGGCAAAGTAACGTCCTACGCTCACATCGTGTAAACTTTGGATGAATGTGACCATATTTTAAGCCTCATTATTAAAACTATAAAAATAAAAGTGCAAATGTATGTTATTGCATATCTCCACTGTATTCAAATGGTATAATGTGAAAAATGTATGTGTCAAAATGTGTAATAAGAAGGATAAGATATTTTGTTTAGTTTTGTACGTGCATGAATCCCAAATGTTGCCAACAGTGTTCAAAGTGACAGCAGCATTATTTCTGCCACAAAGCATTTGTTTGCATTTGTTGCCTGGTATTTTGTGACGCAGTTATCAATAGAGACCTAATTTATTGATATGATAGTTCAATATTGATGCAGCTGTACACGTTGTGCGACTGTCACAAGTGGCCCATTAATGTGTACGGTAACAATATGACATCACAGCAAGGTTTACCCGGCTCAGCAAGTTATTACTTTTGTGATTGTTTGAAAGTGGCTAATGGTTAGCTGAGTTAACTCGCTAACGAGAACTCGCTAACGTTACTTTCACCTATTTCATAAGAAGTAAATGACATAATGTGAGTAAATGTGACTACTCATAACGTGAAGCGTTCTCCCAGCAGCTGGTTGGTGAACATGTTTTCTGACTGAGCCAAGCTGACAGAAGGATCAGTATCGGTGGTTGTTTAACATTAATGGTCCTACGCTACTTCACGACAAAGTCTGTCTTTAGCTGTATAGTTGTGATTGAGAGACTTCTAGCAGCAGAAATGAGTTTAAATTTCAGTTTTTAGAGGATTTGCAGAACAAATTTGAACTAGTAGTTCAGAATGCAGCAGCTCAGCTTCTCACTGGTTTTAACAGACACATCACTTCACCTCAATCCTGAGAATCCGTCTCTCTCCATTGGCTCCCTGTTTGTTTCACAATTGGAACGATGCAATAATCTTGTCTAACATCATGTTCGTATGTTCTTTTCTTATTCAGAATTCTACTCAACTCCTTAAATTGTCTTGAATATTGCATTCGATGCCATGATAGTCTGCAGACTCTAAGAGCAGCCACATGTGATACCACATGTATACATCATAAATACCAGTTATGTTTAGTCATTGTCTTATTAATGTTGAATTAAAACTCCTCCGTCATTCAATATAACATGCTGTATTCTATACTCCTGCATGTGTGTATGTATTAATACTCTGCCACGAATGTTTAGCCGATTCAAGCGAATTTCATTCCCAAAGTATCATCTGCACAAATCCCAAACTAATTTCTGCCCTCTCTCAGGTGTGACTAATTCATGAGGTGGCAATTTCACTGTTTCTTCAAATGCTCCGAAAATTAGAAATATGCAGTGGAATGCAACGGCAATAGCGGCTCAGGTATTCTGCAGAAAGGCTTACGATATAGCTGCTGGTGTAGCCAATGGTGACGGCTATTGAGCCCTCGGGTTCAGATAAGACCGAGGAACCCAACGTCTCGCATTTCTTTCACACCATCGTTAACTTTCTTATTCATTACTTAAATGTGAAAAAAAGCATGTGGCTTGTATGTTGTTTTACAAGGACTGCCAATTATGATATGTAAAACTGGAAGAGCCAGACTGAGGCCGACTTTGTGACAGAAGGTGACAATAGAAAGATGTGACTTTGTTTGTGGCCATGAAGCTATAAAATATATTCATGAAGTTATTACAGCAGCTAGAAACTTGAAGAGAAAGAATAGGGTGAAAGGTGACTTTTGTGATTTCTTTTTTTCCTGTTCTGTCTGTCAGTCAGGGTTGTCTGTAAAAGACGGTAAATTGAAGCTAAAAGTCCACGGTTTCCTCTTGGCTCAGTATAAAGCCAGTGCGGTGGCCTGTACATTTGCAAAGGGACAATAAACTAGGATGCAGCGCGTAAACATTTCTGCTCCAGTGTAACTCTCATTTATTAAAAACATGCCGACCGCTTCATCCATCGATGTTCGCTAACATCCACACACACAGGCAGCAAATGATTTGATGCTAACAACACAGAACAATGATCCGGTAGCACAGACATTATGGGTTTTGTAGTTTTTTTCCTGTTTTCTGACACTGCTCTGAACCTAAACTAATTGAGCTATGTTTTAGTTACCGTGGATTGTACGTGTGGAGATAGATAAAAGATGGGAGTGTTGTGGGGCACTTTATTTAGCTCGGCATATGAGGAAGCTTCAATATTTCATATGGTGAAAAAAAAATGAAAAAAAAAGGGAAAAGGAGCATCCAAGTTGAGAATACTGTGTGCATGCATACTGTTAGATCCGGGGGTTCTCTGGCCCAATACGGGGCTACCTACTGACTCAGCTCTCTATTAAAAGATTGGCGAGCTGGTGTTCTGTCGAGGAAACTCGCCTGGCTTCTGCTAACTAACGGTAGTTAGCAGAAGCCCACTTCTCGATCCCAACTCCCGCTCTTCCCACTTCTCGATCCCAAGAAAGACAACTTGTCTCATCTGGACGAAACGATCCACTTCGTCGTTTCCCTGCCAGTGAGTTCCTTCTCGTGTGTGAGCCCTCTGGTGCACCACTTCGAGCTCCATACTCAGCCGCAATTCGGCTATTTTTCGCCATAGGTCTTCGTGAGCCACTTTTTTACTTTTAGCGCTCTCGAACCCATGTTCTTCCCAGTCTTTTGAGGGGCTTATCAAGGTGACTATTTTCCCATGGATGGATTTCATTACCTCGAGCCACCAGGACAGCCACTCTCCCACTTGCTTCTTGCTTTGCGGGCGTTTCGAACATTTTACCACCACTACTGCCATTCCATTAAGAGTGAGGGGAGCTGTATACCCCCCCTTGTCTTTGCACTGCTGTTCTACTTCTTCTTCGATCGACGCCCTGTCCTCTTCTGGATGAAGGTCGTTTAGGTGTTGGTGGACGGAGGCGTCCCAGGTGGTCCATCCTCTCCCCAGCAGGATGACCTGATGTCGGACGTTGCCTTCTTCGTCTCTGCCCGTTGTCGAATCTCCGGATGCCGCTCTTCCTGCCGCGTCGTCCTCCTGGTCCTCGCTGCCGCCTGGTGCCGATTCCTCCGTCTGGTCGTCTGCCGATGTCACTGGCTCGATCTGATGAGTCCCCTCCGTCTTCTGGCTGGGTCCTGGATCATCTGGTCCTTTCCGCTGGTCTGCCATCTTGGCCTTTGTCTTTGTTGTCTCGAGTTGCCTTCCTCCCAAAGTCTCTCGTCGGCCGTTGAGTAGGGATGGGATCCGGCTCTGGCCCCTCTGCAGTGTCGGATGAGTCTGGTCGATGCTTCTCCGATATCTGCGGCTTCTCCTGTGCTGGCTTGTAAATACCACGCACAGCTTCGATGCGTCGGATGTCTCGCAGTCGAACTTCACTGAGGCTTGGGCAGCGTTACTTTCTACCCAAGTCTCACCTCCTTGGGTCCTTCGTACACGAACGGCAGCCTCTCTCGGCCGCCAGGATTCTTCTTCTTGGACTCAACGTACTCCTTTTCCATCGTGCCCCACGTTGGGCGCCACGTGTTCGATCCGGGGGTTCTCTGGCCCGATACGGGGCTACCTACTGACTCAGCTCTCTATTAAAAGATTGGCGAGCTGATGTTCTGTCGAGGAAACTCGCCTGGCTCTGCTAACTACCGTTACTCCTGACGTCTACCCTGCTTCCACCGGTAACATGCACTCGGCCGAGGGGCCACCCTGGCCGGGCGCTTCTACCAGTCGCGTCAGTTATGGCAGCTTTCCTCTTCTGGATCCGGGCTCTTGGTAAATTGCCAGGTTATATTTTAACGGCTAGGATTACAACTAAAACCGTAAGGGACTGTTAAGTGGACTGGTCACTAGGATAACCATTCAGAACTCTTGTTGTTAAACATACAATAGATTTAACTTTTTACTGCCACGAGGAACTTTTACTACTTAGGCAAATGAATTCTCTTGAGAAATTTACTTTAAATGCAGATTATATATTTCTTCTTAGGTTATACTCATTAATTTTCGATGCCGAGGCGGCTCGGTGGAGCTGGATTCACGATGTAATAAAAAAGTCCTTTTGGGGTTTTTAGGAGCGAAGGTCCGGCCGAACCTTCGGCTCCTCCTGCGCGGCCAACGAAGTCCGTTCAGCGATCCCTCAGGCTCAGTACAAAGTCTTTAGGGCGGCTGCGTCCATCTGTTGTCCGGTTGTTAAAGTCAAACAGGGGGAGAGGAAAATCTCCATCTTTCAATCTTTGTCCAGGAACGGCTGTCTTCTTTCCGTGAACAAAGACGAAGTCCTCCGATGCTGCTGTCGAACGAGGTCCAGTGTTTCTCCATGGAGCACTTGGTCGGCATCCTGCGATGAATCCTGTCTTGCTCTTTGCAAGTCTCTCTTTTTATAACACTTTTGGGCTCTCTCTCCCCCCTCCTCCCCAACACTTCCTAACTCGGCACATGATTATCATGACATCATTGATTTTGTGTATGTGCTGCGAACAACACCCATCTTTCTGTGTGTGTGTGTGTGTGTGTTCTGGAAACTACCTAACTTCCCTCTGTGGATGGTCTCACTTCCTCAATGCTCTGAGTGTGTGTCAGGTTACACCCCTGTATGTGCTCGGACAACACTCCAACATCTGTTATGATCTCAGCCTTTAAGGCCCCCACCCTGCTTACATCAGCTCTTTCCACACACACACAGACTTCACTTTACTCAGATACACATACATTATTATTATCAGTTTTACATTTGTTAAATTACTTCATAATTCTACGTACTACACACTTGCATTAATATGATTATTAGATTTCATCCTTTAACTATACGTATACACTTTATGTCCCCTTAGCCTGATTCACATACCGAACATGTATTCCTTCATTTAAGGCAGCTCTCCTGAGATCTCAACTCTCTTTTTTGACAATACATACTGTGTACTTACACTCCTTGGTGAAAGTTTAAAGCTACATTACTTAGTAACCCGGGGGCTGCTATCAACACTGTCATATTATCACATATTATCACCTAATAAAGTTCTCATGATGAACATGTTGAGCAAACTAATTCCCCTCCTGGTGGACCACCATAAAAAACATGGGAGGTAGTCAAGGGCAAGAGATAAATGTTGTTTTCACCCTGTTTGAATGGTGCCTTGAATTCCACATATTTTGGTAATTTATAAGATTTCATAGAGACTGATTACATTAACAATTCCTCTTATCGATTCAATTCTTTGTGATTCCAGTACATACATGAAAGACATCCAGAAACTATTTCAACTGTTCCAAAGTCAGTGTAAACGGTCAAAAATTATAAATTTGATCCTTCTTTGGCCTCTAATGCGAAAAAACACACCAAATAATGATTGCATTTTTGTTAAAATATTTCTTTTGAATTAAAGATAATAGTAGTAGTTGTAATGATGTATTATGAGCTGCTTAGAACAAGTGTGAGGAAGTTAAACAGGTTGTTATTCCCTTGATTCACATCCCTAACGATGTCTGTCAATTAGAAAGATCATTTTGCACGTCGAGAAATGTGCAGTTTGTCGTAAAACTGTTGAGGTATAAGACCTTGAAAATGTGTAACTACAAAGACTACACGACCAAAACCGTAATTCATGGCACAATTCAAACGGGGTCAGTGAAATTATTAGCCCCCCCCAATGCCAAACATACATACATAAAAATACGTAATAGATTTTATATATATATACATAAATAAAAAGGTCCCATCGGGTCCCAAATCTAACTACGAGCAACTTTCACTCAACATATAAATGTAATTTATCCTCGATTCAGAAATACTGCGCAGTCTTTTTTTTCTGCTAAAACTGTGGTTTTTATTTGGTTGTTTTGTTTTCGTCGAGAAACGAGTCATGCTGCTGTGGTGTCTGCATCACAAAGATCCAGCAGCACTATAACCAGGCACTCGGGCCACGTGTCCTCCTCACCGCCCAAAGGGAAGCCATGGATCGGTCGGTCTCGCTCGGCAGGCTTTTCAACAACACGGCATGTTGTGATGCTCGGAGAGCGGCTCTGGAGGATCCAGCCGGGGACGGCTGCTTTACAAGTGGTCAGGGCTGCATTGATTGAAGGTTTATACGATCAATGCTATCAAAGCGGGTTTTAGGAGGGTCACCACATGAATGTCAATATCCCACGAGCCAACCTGTGTCACAATGACCATCTCTCCCCCGTAAACTAATGCTTATGTCGCTGTGTGTGTGTGTGTGTGTGTGTGTGTGTGTGTGTGTGTGTGTGTGTGTGTGTGCGTGTGTGTGTGTGGGTGTGTGACTCCCCGTGGCTCTAGCTCACAATAAAGGGTCGGCATGTTTTAAAGATCACTGGAAAATGAGCACAGTGTGAATTGTGAACTGCACAAACAGAGAATGCAGCCACTGTAACTGATGTAGTCTCAGGCTGAAATTAAAGAAAATGTATCCCTTCATTTGTTAACTTTTTGTTGTCATTGGATGTCTTTGTTTTGGTGTTTGCAGAAATTAAAAAAGTTGCTTTATGGGCTCTAGATGCATCAAAAAAACGAAATCTAACCCCTGAGCTTAAAAAAGCCTATTAGTCTTTCATATGATGTAATTGGGTTGGTTGGGTCTGGATGCCTCCATACTGAATGGGATGATCGATTGATCCGTTAAGGCCCCTGCGGCAAAATGAAAGCAGCCGATAAAAATATTGGAAATGAAAAAGGGGAGATTTGTGCAACACAATGATACACTAAAGCTTAAGAGTCTCGACGGATGGACCGATGGAGCCCCGTCGAATACCTGATGCTGTTGGAAAATGTACTTTTTATTCGTCTTCCGTTGGCCGGAGAGTTGAGGTTTTTACTTTGTAGCCTGTAGTCTCTGCCTGTAGGGTTGTGGCTGAAACCGAGTACGTGCGTTTGAACTGCCAGCGCCTCACCTGGTGTCGGTGCAAGCAAACGCAAGGTTAGTCATCTATTATGGATGAGCAGCCGCGGCCGGTGGAGGACACTGTGGTCACCTTGTTGGATGTGAATGCACGGGGTGGAAGCTTTGAACCCTGCATGAGGGAAAAGTCCAACTTTAGAACAGTGCTCTTCAAAAATAAAAAGAGTACAACTGTTGAAAATGACTCACTTCTCGGTTTAAATTGGCTTCAATACTGCATTTGGTAGGACCGTGACAGCTAATTGTAGTCCTCAGGTAAGACTGTATTCTGGCTGGAGGACCAGACGCTTTCCTGGCCTCGGATCCCGAATTTGGTGCAGTTCATTGAACCCGATTCCCCTTCAGGATTAGGACAATAATAAGTCTGGCTTGTCCAAACTCATCCATTAGACATAAGCAGTCTCGTGGTGGGCACGGCCGCCAGGCAATGAACCGTGGCAGATTAAACGTTCTGCTTTCTGGCTGGGGTGTGCAGACCTGGGACCGTTTCAAGCCCGTTCTATGTGGCTGATGAAAAAAGAACGAGGCGGTGTAAATGTTAACAGAAAGGATTTCATTTTAGCGACTTTTGGCATGCTGATAGTGGAATTTAGATGCTTGTACTGTATACAGTGTCATTGAACTTTGAACTGGTTTTCTGATCTGACCTACACAAGTAAACGAGACCATTAGCGGAAGAAGACTCGTCATCTGCAGGTTCACCAGGAACTCCTTCTGCTCAGACTCCAATGAGGCGCCGCCGGACCGCCACGGGCAGACCCGGATCCGGCTTTGCTGCCGCGTGTGACCTGCAGTCGGAGCTCCGGCACGAGGAAGAGATTCTGCTTCCCTATGCCGAGCTTCACGCTTCTGCTTTGTGCCTAGCAGAAGCGTCTCCTCCACCGGCCAGGGGCAGAGCTTCACCTTGCTGACCGTCAACTACACCGACACCACGCTGCTGGAGGTCCGGGCCGTATTGCTGGACCCGCTGGAGGGAAGGGAGGCTCAGAAGCCTGCTGCAGAAAAATTTCCCCAAAGGACTCTGGTGCTCAGAAACACGACCACCTTCGTGCACAGGAACCGCCACAATCAGCACAAAATCAAAGTTCCTTGTAATAACTTAAATCAACGATTAATCAGCAAATATGTTTTGAGGTGGCAACCTGAGGAGGGCTCTCTCTTCACTATCAAATAATAGGCACAAATTATGATCTAAATAAAGAAATAAAAGGTCACAAAATGCCTTATTAAAAGCACCAAAAGAGCAGTTTGCCCTGTTGGAGTGATGTCTCAGCAATTACCTTGATGGGTACAATGTTATCATTGCTTGAAGACAAGGTGAACTAAACAGGAATAACCCAGACGTTCACCCTGTTTCCTCCCTGCTGTTTGTTGCATAAGCATACACCAGAAAGGTTTGGTAAGATGCTGCTGACACCTCAAGCAATTGAGACATTCACAGCTGCATCCCGAAGCGTCCCAAGCGTCTACCTGTGCTGACTACCGCTGTCCTGTACTCTCCCAAGACAGGCAACAGAAAGCGGCCCAATGACAGCAGGACCCCCCCCCCCCTTTTTTTTCATCCATGAGGAGTTGAACAAGTGACACGGCTTTGGATTTATAGGTCGGAGGCCTCCAGCAGGGTGGCAAGCTCCAGAGGGGGAGCCGGGCAGCGCAGCGGCAACGTGGCTTCCATCTGTTGTCATGGTCTGCTCTGATCTGCATGCTAATCCTTCTCTGCCCACACCTTCATGCAAATCACCACCCGTGGCAGCGCTGCAGCTCTTTCAGGGGGAGGAATTAACGGAGCGGGGGACCCCAAGATGGGACGTGAAATGCATATAGAGAAGGTCAACGCTCGAGTATGTGCGTCCAGTGGATCGTCTCGATGGCCAACACGCAGAGGAGTGGTCAAGGACGGTCATTCGTCTCAAGGTCTGCGACGTCAGCGCGGCGCCCTGACTCCTCTCGGCAGATGTGGCTCCCAGCAAACGTCTACCCGAGCTGACTAATCATTTACGTGTGCAGCTATAATATGCTTTCAATGTCTGAAAAACACGCATCATCCATCAAAGCGCGGTTGTAATGTCTTTGGGCTGGGATAAAAAAAAGGCACTGGGAGTAGGTGTGGCATATCTAAGATCTAATAAATATACATTTGCTCATGGGGGGAGAGAGCAGAGCTGCGAGATCTAAGGATTCATTTCCTACTCTGCTCGACATAGCAGATAAGGTTTGATACAGTGCGATCAGGCCAAAATCTGCATTCTACCACCGAAATGTACAACTTTAGGGATTGCGTGTTCCAAAGAGAAATACTAACTTTTAGTACAGTTACAGTTACAGAAGAGGCACAGCGCTGGTGAATGCTGCACATGTAACACACGTTTGATGTTTTGTGTCTTTGTACGCAGCCCCTACGTTGTTTTTTTGCAGTTAATTTACAATCAGCAGTCAAGTGTCGGACCATCTTTTTTGGAGGACATGCTACACGTTTGGACTTTTCGCAGCCATGGTGACAGACAGAGGAAGGGTACATGTTGTGTTATCTCAAAGATGATTTATCTGACTGTGTTTCAGCTTCAGGGAAAATAACTCATAACTAAAATAACTTTATATATTTAAATCCATCTTAATGAAACAGCAAGAAATGGGGAGAAAAAAAGCCATTTCTTTTCTTCATCCTTTTAATTTAGCAAATGAAAGAATTTGGCCATTTAAAAAGTTCTTTTGACTGCACGTCAAGAGAAAAGATCTGGTGATATTAGACGTCAAGAAGCGTTTTCTATTTTCAGCTGCTTTTGGGAACAGAGCGTTTTACCATGACAGAGATGTGCAGGATGCGGAGCTCCTCCTTCGCCGAGTTGTTGGCCGGGTCCTCGGTGGGCTCCGGGAGGCTCAGGCTGCCGTCCTGGTGGTGGATGTGGAAGAGCAGGGTGCCGTTCTCCAGCCACTGCTGCCTCCAGCGCACCATAGGGATGTCCTCGGAGTTCCCGGAGATCTCTGCCGGAGACAACAGACGGAACAAAGGGGACAGGATGAGAGGCCGTCCACTGACGTGCCACAAATTAGTACTGAACGTCATGACCAATGGAATCTCAGCAAGTGACCAGAAAACAGACACGTCGTGGTGATGGTTGAATGTCAATAGATGTGATTCAACCTTTGAATGTGATACAGACTTTTAGATATCGTAACATGGCATATGTGTCTTTTCCTGGTTTTAAAGACTGCATTACAGTAAAGTGATGTCATGTTATTTACCATCATATCCACATTACTGATTATGTAAATACTTTAAAAAAAAAACATTTAACATTGTCACAATATCGATAGAGAACTTTGATTAACATTATTGTAATATTTATCATATATTATATATTTGGTGATCCCTGACATTTCCCCTATAGTGTAACACAATGGTTTGACACGTTTTGTTATTCATTGAAACAACAGCTGTGACATCTGGGAGAGTTAACTATGTTTCCTTGACGATGTATCCTCCTGACTTCTTGAATAGCGCCACCAGCGGGTCAGAGACGCCACTCATCCAGTGAACTACCTCAACGTCTACTGGAGATGAATTGGCACAAGATTAGTACAGACATTCATGGTTCCCCGATGATGTATCCCAATGACACCATGAGGTCATGTTAGAGAGTCAGCTGTATTCTGTGTTTAGTGCTGATGAGCAAATGTTACCGTGCCAACCCACAAACGCAGCCAGACCGCGACACGGGAGACGGAACCGCAAAACGAGACCGTGGACGTTTGTGTCGAGTCTCGGTTTCAGAACCTTAAACCCCTAGTTTCCATTGTTGTAATCAGTCATTTGATTTCATTATTATATATTATTAATATTCATTTGATTAAATTCTTCTGTACACTCTTTTGTAGTGCTTCTCCTACATGAGGCTGACAGGGTGGACACATACATGGTGGTCAACTGCATGCCACAGATAGTCAGTACCAGCTCTATCAGCTGAGAGAGCTCATATCTGTGTTCAGAAGAACCAAAAGCAAGAAATGATGAAACTCAAGAGGGAGAGATGAGTAAACAGAGATTTTTCGGGAGCGGCGGAGCATCAGAAACATTGTGCTTCATGTCACACCTCGGCTTCCTTAGACACAGCACTCCTCGCTGTTTGAAATATTAGTGATGCACACACACACACACTGTGCAGAGATGGAAAAACATTAGGAATGCATGACGGAGATTTGTGTGTGATTCTCTGTTGTGTAAGTGTGAAGAGTAGCGGAGATGCATTAGGCTCCTGAGTCAGGAGACGCAAGAGCGCTGACGGGGAGATATAAATCGAAACAGAGATCACAGAAAGTGCAACCGGGACTCTCCATGTTGAATTCCACCTCATATTCCACAAAACATAGTTCTGCTGCTACGGAATGAAGCTGGACTCACAGCACACAGTGAGCAAGGATTTGGTTATTGCAGGTCAAAGGATATATCTACATAGAAATTGGGCAAAAGGTTTTGTTCAGCTCCTTCAGTGACTAAATTTCAATGTGTAGCAGGATTCTACATTAAAATGTGGTAATCGAAATGCTGCTCAAACAACGGTTACATGAACCAGAAATACACTCAACCAAAGGAACAAGAGCATTCCCTTCCTCTACAATACGGCTGAACTGTGCTGCAGAAGCATTTTGCACTAATGTAGGAAAACAAATCTCTTGTAGGGGAGAGAAGAACTTGATTCTTAGACGCATCACGATTCTCTCTTGAACGACTATGACTCGATGCAGAAAACTCAATAATGGGAAATTTAAAACTCAATTCTCAGCGTTGTGATGGCCTGAAACAGTTCTGTGACACCGGGCTGTCCGTTCTTTAACCACTGCCCCTGAATGCAACAGACATAATACACGTTATCTTGTTTACGTGCTACGCTAGGCTACATGCGAGCAGACATAATACACGTTATCTTGTTTACGTGCTACGCTAGGCTACATGCTAGCAGAGTTCTGGTGAATATGGAAACGATGTGACCGACTCCTCCTGGATTAAAAGATAACAGATGGAAACATTTCACTTCTTCTTCTTCTTCCAAACTAGCAGAGAGTGAAGTGAACCAGGAAGTAGACTGAAACTATTTGTAACTCTGAGAAGCAGAGCTTTCTGCGTTGAACTCTTTGAACCAAGACACACCACCGATCCCTGTGTTGATGGACTCAGAGACTCTAGAACCAAAGCAGAGCTGAAGTCATGGAGTCAGTGAGGAAAGAGCTGAACCACATGTTCACAAAGAGCTGCATGCTCATTGGTTAGAAGAGAAGTCTTTATTACTTATTAGCTCGTTATGTCACATGACTCACAACATGATGAGTTCTGTGTTTTTACAGGAAACATTTGATTTATTTTACTGTTCTCTTAATGCTCTAAATGTTGATTCCTCTCTTCTATTTGTTACTAATATTGAATTAATAAAAGATAATGTTAATAAATTCATCTGTTTTTAATCATGAATCATTATAAATATGCTGTGTTTTATAAAAAAAGCAGATAGACACAGTGAGAAAAAAAAACATCAAGATGGATCAAGAAGAATCGATAATGGTTTAATAATCGAATCATAGCTCTCTGAATCGAATCGTGAGGTACCTAGAGAC
>NW_022280112.1:470743-477650 GCF_004355925.1 Anarrhichthys ocellatus | reverse complement strand
ACACACACACACACACACACACACACACACACACACACACACACACACACACACACACACACACACACACACACACACACACACACACACACACACACACACACACACACACACACACACACACACACACACACACACACACACACACACACACACACACACACACACACAAACACTTCTACCTGATACCTGACAGGTCTGATCTTTTGAGTGGCAATGCAATTGGCGAGTGCCAGATTGTTTTCTTTCTTTTTTCTTTTTCTTCTTTCACAACTTTTTTTTCATCAACTCATGGAAAATAGAAGTTTGGAGATACACGGTTTTCACAGGACAGAGAGGAAATAAAGAACTTAAAGGTGTTCAAAGAGCTACAGTCTCTCACATATGTATTCATAGTATGGTTATTAAGTGTAATGTTTTATGACAGATTTTTAGTTCCCAATGTCAGTAGCCCTCATTCTCTCTCACATGCATAATTAGCACCAGGTCCTGTGTATTGCCCCACATGTGCAGGATGGTGCACAGTAGACACCCTTCTCCTGCTTATGGGTCACTTTGGACTCCCGGCCATGAAGTATATTATCTCGCTAATTGCTAGTATATGACCCAGTGCTGTGCACACATCTATTACCCAAATATATTGTGCAGCTCCGCTAGAATAAAAGCTATCGAATTATTCAAAGCTAATTTTTACACACAGATGTCACAATGCACTGAACAGAGAGGCGGCGGCGGCGAGCACAATGCGGAGCAGCAAATGATGGTGGGGGTGCGCTGAAGGGACACGATCCATTAGCGAATAGTCCATAATTGATCAAAGTCCGTGCTGTGGCGCTGGCTGAGGGAAGTAATCACGGCTTGTAAATAATAATGAGGATTAGGCATGATCAAAAGGAGAAAAAAAGGCCAGAACTGAGCACTAGTGTTGGCATGGGAGATGAGAATCAGGACAAGACCAAAACAAAGACCGGGAAGCCATCAGGGTAACGGAAGGTAAAGCATCAAACGCTCGAGACGCCCAGCGCTCACGACACAAAACCTACTTATCCCTGTAAAGCTCTACAGACACAACAACTTTACACCCATTACTTCCAGACAATGGAGCTGCAGGAGAGATTTTACTGCTGATCACAGGCTTTTATGCAGCGTGCAAAACTTCAGGTGCTCGTATCGAGTTAAACACCACCTCTGCATCTGCACGGCGTGGGTCTCCATTGGTTCAGGGCTTTCAAATGACTCTGTGTGGTAACTCGTCTGGAAGTTTGTAGTTCATGACTTATTATAATGACACAAGTGATGAGTTACAAACCAGGGGCATGCTGTTTGAAAGACATGGGTACAGCGAAAGCAGGGTCTGTTGCATTATGGGAAATGTATTGTATTGTAAGTTCCCTACATGTGGCAATACCAGATCACTGGAGTAGCCCTTTATTTCTATTTCAATATCGTGCCAACATCTTCTGACCATTATAGTCTACACAAAATAAATAACTTATACAATAGATACAAGGGAATCACTCTTTGAATGGTTGCCAAATAAAAAAGAAGCCAAGTGTGTTGCATACCAATCTAAAGGTTCTAGGGGTGGCAATGTTGGTCCTCCCACCACTTTGGTCCAGACTGACAGACCTCTATATCTATTGGACCGATGGTGATAGAATTCCCTTCTTTGACCGAGGTGATACCAAGATAAATTACCAGCTACTGTCCATAACTTTTGCTAATGGAAAAAAGAAAAAGTGTGAGTCGAGTAGAGCCGTACCGTACCGTAGTATACCATACTATACCGTACCGTACAGTTCCACACGGTGGAACTGCTGCATTACAGACATTCATGGCCGCCTCAAGATACACTCTAATTATTTGTGTGTGATCCCTTGTATTTTCATCTAGTGCCATTGTTAAATAGAAATGTGTATTATACTTTAAAAGCAAACACCTGCTAAACTAATGCGATGGTAGTGGAGTGTTTATCACTCCTCAGCACTAAGTGACACGTGTTAGCATGCTGACGTGTTAAACTAAGATGGTGACCATGATGAACACTATTCCTGCTCAATGCAGCTGTCACTGTATTCATGCTTGCTAGTGATGTTCCCAACAAGGTTTAAACTAGACGACTAATCTGAAAAGTTCAAAAAACACTAACAAAACTGAGCATAATTAGTCCCTTAGGTTAAACATTGAACAAAATAATATTGTGTCTATTATAAAAGCCTTATGAAATGTTTCAATAACCAAATCTCAAAAGTGGCAGAAATCAATATGTCCCCAGTGTTTGCTGAGGTCGGGCCTGGTATACAAGGTACCATCAACACTCTGAAGTCAGTGTACACCATCAACAGTTCTAAATGGTATCCTTTTACATTCATAAGGAGATAAAAGGTTGTATTTTTATGGACTAAAACAAATACTAGTTCTAATGATGCATTATAATCTGCTTAGAGCTAGTGTAAACTGCTCATAATTCATCTCTAATATCTATTTAAAACATCTCCTTCAAACTGGATTCATTCAAGTTTCTCACCAACACTACAGATTACATGTGAACACATCACGATAACGTCATGATTTACATTCTCCCAGTACTCATTTTCACTGAACATAGCCTGAACGCAACACTGATTGGTTGTTTACAATGTACCAATGGATCAGTATGGAGTGATCTATGTATGTAGTGTGCCAACTAGCGAGGTTAGCACCATTTAATCCACTAGTCGACTAACACTAGCATGCTAATATTAGCATATAGTTCAAAGCCAGTGAAACCAATAGTGTGAACTAGTGTCGCCTTCATATCCTCATGAGCTCGTCTTTCTTCTGCTCCCAGGCGTTCTTAAGTTAACGTGTTAAGTTAACTGATGTTTCATATGTAAATAGCCACTCTCACTCCACGCTCGCCATCTATGGAAGCACTTACCTGGCTTAAACTATTCATGGTAAGAGCCAGCAGCATCAATATTTGGTGCACACGTTGCACACACATAAGATCACATGCAGTCCTGGTGTAGCGCTTCACTTCCCCGCCGTGTGAGCGCACAGCACCTCCTGAGTCAGACAGCCCATTACGCTGATTACTGGCAGAGGAAACACTGGCTGGATAACAGCCATAACCCTAATATAGATTAGAAACGGTTTACAAACCCAAACACTGACACAGCAGGGTGTGTGTGTGTGTTTGTAATTGTGAGTATAACAAGATTTGGCCCTAACAATGACTGATGCCCTCGTGCCGCAGTGAAGACGGAGTTCCCCTCTGCCTGTGGAAACAGATTGGAAGAGTCCCAGCTGGTTTTAACCTAAATGCAAATGATGTGCCAGAGTGTGACGGGGCACTTTAAAAACATATATTAAAAAAATATGTGTGCTCTCTCTCTCTCTCTGGGGACTAGTTTGCCATGAGAGCAGGATTAATGAGAGCGCCTTGCTGCATGGGACCGTGTGCAGCACCACCCAGCAGAGAGGTAGGAGGGAAGGAAGGAAGGAAAGGAAGAAAGAGGTTTGGAAGAAAACAGGAATACAATGCAGAAGGGAGTGGTGGAAAGGGGAGAGAGAGAGAGAGAGAGAGAGCGAGAGCGAGAGAGAGCGAGAGCGAGAGAGAGAGAGAGCGAGAGAGCGAGAGAGAGAGAGAGAGAGAGAGAGGCCACCCACCAGCATTCAAATGCATCAAAGTAATCTGATCAGGCCGCATTATGAATGCACAAAACATCTCATTTAAAGGAGTTTCCATTAAATTGACAGCATCAATCCTGATCATTTTGAAAAAAAGAAGAAAAAAGCTGAATCTTCAATCCAAGCACAAACAGATGGGCAGTACTGACAAAGAGGATCCCAGCACAAAGCATTAGTTTTTCCCATTCCCCTAATTGATTGACGAAGGACGTGTGTGTTTGCTTACATGTGGACGGACTGTGCTTTGCATTAAAATGAGATGGAAAAACATCAAGAGCTCAGTGCAGCGGATTAGAAAACCCTCACGGGGGGGGGGGTAGTCAGTGAAGTAGTCATTTTTTGGGGAGAATCCGGTAATATAACACGGTCAGATTGTTAGCGCCCAGCGGGGAGGTTTAGTTCTGTTCCAGACCAGAACATCACAGCGGAGTGTCGGTGGAGTGAAATCATTCATCTTATTGGAGAGCGCTGGTGGACAAGACGAGACGGATTCACTGTCAGGCTATACAATGATACCAGGCTCTTTCTTTTGTCTCTGCTTTCAACACAATGATGTATTAAGTACAACAAACTAATGTTGAACTTTTAGAGGTATCCATCCATGTAGTCTGGATTCCATTTGTCCAGGTTCTGAGATCTCCTGACGTCACCTCGCTCTGTTCCACCAGCTGCTGCAACGTGCTGCAATCTCCCATCCAGGTGTTTTTAATTGGTCTCTCTGATAAGGTGGAGCCTGGTGCTCTGGTTTACTATCCGCTCTCTTAGATAGCATGAGTTTCCACTACAGCAGCTGGAATCAGACTGTGATTTTTAACAATATTACACAACAATGACTTATCTTCTTTAGCAGTAAAATAAGAACGACAGAATGATGAAATATCTCCTCAGTGGGTTTTAGAAAAGTCTTCTTTTTACAAGTTGCAAACACTAAGTTTTATGTCTGAAATAGGTGATGGTGTGCCCACTAAGCAGATATAATTCTGTTCAAAAAAGTGTGTGGTGTTTAAGTTAGTGTAGTGTATTTACAGAAATAATGACTCCTCTTTCAAATCTTGGGTTGTTCACATATTATGATGTGACATGCTTACTATCATTAGTTTTCTGAACTTCTTTTGATGGAGGAGAACCTACAAACCACCAGTAATCAGAGCGCTCTTCTGTTTTCAACAGGACACCACTGTCATCATAACAGCCTTTTATACAAGTACATGAATTCACATGTGGAATAAACTGCACAACATATTGTTGAGCAATGTTGTGATTTTGTACATTTTATATATATATAGATATATATATACTGTATTTAACATCACATTCATACACAATGTCCATACTGAGTTTGTAACCCCCAATTAATCAAGTTTGAACTATTATAGGTGCCATAGAGAGAACCCTAAGAATCAATAAAAACATGTTGGTTTCACTTTCACTTTGGCCTTCGGTGTTCACAGCGTTAGATTCAGAAAGTTCAACAGGACAACTGGATGTCTAAGGGAACTACAAATGAACCAATACATCACAATAATATAAATATAAATCTTTGTATTAACACAAAATGTAAAATGACAAAAACACCCAAAGTACTGTGGGTGTTTTTGTCATTTTACATTTGACAGAACTAAACCCCCACCACTCAATGCAGCCTGCGTCTGACTTTCCTCTCACTGAGCTTGTAGTTCCACGAGTGCGTCCTCCCTCTCGACTCTCTGTTCCACCGGGACGCGATAACCATCATCGCACCGCGCGGTCACCAGAGGGCACGGCGTTAAGCACAAATTACTTTGGCGTTGTTGACTCTTAAAATTCCCCCAAACTTAACAGTAATGACTATTAGGGGAGAACGCCACATCCTTGAGGCTGAGAGGGGGGGGAGAAGAGCGCGCAGCAGAGACAGGGTGCTAATTTCCAGATCATTATTCCTAAGCGAGCGTGGGAAGGACATCCTTCAAGCCCGTCCTCCAGCTGCAGCAGAGCCAGGGCTGATTTGTGAGGGGGGGGCTGTGAAGTGTCCGGTTCACACGGTAAACACAGCGTTTGAGCCTCGACCGAGGGCTCGGGACGACTCTGGCATAACAAAACCTTCTTCAGTGGATGCATGACGGTCTGAAAATGTTTTGTGACCTTTTCAGAGAATGTGAATCTATTTTCCGCTAAAGGGATCAGTAGAGCAAACCCTCTTGGCATGCCTGGAGCTGAGCTACGCCGTCTATATGATTCTTCCTGCCTGTAGTTCTGTTTGCAAGGAGAGAGGAATGTCAATGTCACCATGGAAACCAAGCTTGATCCTGAATGGATCATGAAGAACCATCAATCAAAACGGGAGGCCACAATGTGGAACACAATGTAATACCTCAGCTTTTATATTCGAGATGGCTGCGATATGACTTCATTTAGAATATGATAACGTACTGAAATATAGTGAATATTAAGGGAGTCGGGGCACAGATGACCCTCTGACTGTAGAGCCACTGTTTCATGAGTTTAACTTCCCCTCAGAACATAATTGAGCATGTGCAGACTCTCTGCTGAGGCTCGAGGTGTTCCATCTCATGCCGAGTCAATGCTCAGCCCAGCAGAGAAACCAGAGGAGCCGAGTCTGACAACGTGCTGGTCTGCTGTGGTCCCCGGCGCTGTGAATGTTGAACTGTCTCCATCTGGAATCAGCATGCAGTCTGCTCTGCTGCTTCTCTAAAAGATAAATAAATAAAAACAAATACAGCTCCAAAATAAAGATGGGTTTTTTTAAAAGAGAAAACATGTTGAGTAACTACTGACGTCTCCGTATTGATTTTCACAACTGCGAGTGAACACCAGAAGAGCTGAAGAGAGCAGAGTAAAGATTATTTCATTCCTATGCATCACATATACTGCTCACAATATCAACATGTACTGTCCAGTACATAGAATAAAAGAAAATGTTCTATGCCGACTTCACAATGTCAGGATCCCTGTCAGACCAGACACCTCCCATGGCCACACAGCTGCAGCCACTCCAGCCGATTACCTCCTGCAGGCTGACACACCAGACTCAGGTCCCACTAACGCTTCCCCTGGCACTATATAAACTCTGGTCCTGCAGTCTGGGGTTGTCAGGTCGTACCGTCTTTCACCCGCTTCAACCCCGTTGCAGCTTCTGCCTCAAGCGCCTGCCTCCGGTGTCCGTCGGTCTGGGAATCCCCCGTGCCCTCTGTGTTTACGGACTACACACCGCCGCTCTGCCCTCCTTTGTGTTTAC
>NW_022280112.1:413499-470733 GCF_004355925.1 Anarrhichthys ocellatus | reverse complement strand
ACTACACACCGCCGCTCTGCCCTCCGTGGTGTTAACGGACTACACACGTCGTCAAGCTGCCAGCTCTCCGGTGTCGAGCCACGGGACTCACGCCGTCGATCTGCCTACTCTCTGATGTCGGACCACGGGCTCCACACCTTCCTGTCTTCCTTACTCTGGCTAAATAAAGTGTGTTTCACCGTACTCTGTCTCCTGTGGTCTTGCTATTGGGTCCTAACCGTGAACTCACGTGACACACAATGTGGCCAGGTCCCGGTTTACAGTCCTGTTTTATTCTTTGGATCAACGTTCCATCAAGTACGCTGCTTTGGTGAAGTTTGGAAGTGACCCATGAATATGGTGTCTTTTTCTCTTTCACAAACTCGTACTATTGTTATGAGGCACAGACTGGGTCCTGATTAAAGGGGACATAAAGTTTGATGATACAAGACCAGGGTTTAATATTTGATGTATTCAGCACTTTGGGGAACACATCAGGTATACATGTGGTGTGTTAATGAATGCTCTGCTTTGGATCATGGACTGTAAACAAGAAGAGGACGTATACTTGTCGTGATGTTGCTCGTTGGTTTGTGGAGTGACGTTTTGAGTTCTGCGTTTTGGCCGTCGCCATCTTGGTTTTGTGCAACCAGTGAACTGAAGTGAGCATATTCGGACTGAGGAGTGATGTAGAGACGTACCTCTATGACAGCGCCACCCTAGCTAGAAAGTAAAACACAGCTGTTTGGTGGATGGCGGACTAGTAATATCAAGCCAGTACTCAAAACTCTTAATGTCCATTGTTGTGTGTCTGTGCATCCATCTTTCTTAAATCCAGTCATTAAAGCATGACTGTGATATTTAAAAGATAAAGTAACACAACTGCAATAAAAAAAAGCACCATTGCTCAATCCAACAGGTGTTTGCTGCACACCTGGTCTGGTATGAGCAGCAGTTTATGGTGGCTTGTATTAACTAATGTAAGGGTCTGTTTAATCTCTCAATCTCAAAGCAATTTGCATTATTCTATATTTGTCTGCTACTTTCATGAAGGAGGAATATGGTTATGTTGTCTGTCCACACTTTTCCAACCTTCCTGTCTTGTCTGTGGAGGATGTCAATATTTAAAGATTTAACTCAGATCAGTTGTTCTAAAAGAGCTGGGCACAAACATGTAGTGTGGAGGGTGTCTGTGTCATCACGCCGCTGTCCATGGTGCTGAAATGCATCGGAGGAAAAGGACAGAACGACAGTCTAATCCAGGGGTCGGCAACCTGGCATCTTTGTTGCGGCTCCCTGAGGTCCCCAACTGGCGCACCGGATCCGGACCCAGGAACTAAAAACTGATAGATAATTCGGAATTATACATATTGGGCACCGAGTTTAAACTTTAACCGGCGCCTCTTACTCAGCCGTTACGGCACTTGTTCGGCAGTGCAGGAAACACACCGACCAATGCATTGCAAATCACATCACGTGACGCGTTAATTATTCCCACAGACAGTTAAATCCTCTACCCCTGTCAAGCGCTTTTCCCTGCAGGTGGCTAATCATGATTTTCAGACCCCCGCCCTCGGTAAACTATCAATGGATAAATCCAAAAAAAGAAAATTCACGGAGGAAAATAGAGTTTAACTCTGCGTGGACGTCTTCATTTGCTTCATTTATTGAGATTAATGTACATTTTGTAGACCCCCCCCCCCAAAAAGAATTCTGTAAAGTATAGTCTATGTATAAGTACCTACGTTAACTGAAGTAATGCCCTTAACTTAAGCCAAGTTACGTAACAAACATGATTATTTTAAGCAAAAAATGAAATTCAGACCAGCAGCACTTTGCTCTATCAGTTTGAATAACCAAACACACTTATTTGTATCAACCTGAGGCCTGCAACATGTTCTCAACTCACTTTATTCCCTCTTGCCTCCTGTTATGGGATAAGTGGCGATACCCCACCAAAACGCAATTCAGGCGTGTGAGGTGAATCTATAAAGTGTCTGACTCGGCCCTAATAGCTCTCCTCTGGTCCAGCCCCCACTTTGACATTTAGTTTGGCGAGACAAGTGCATTTTTCACACAACATTGTGTTTCCTGTTTTAGGCCTGCCTGCAGACATTGTCTTATTAACACTGTATACAGCACAAAGTGACAGAAGACGAGAGGCAAATGCTAGAGGGTACGCTTCGGTTTTAAATTTCAGCATGCCGAGACTGTAATGTGATGATATCGACGGGCTCTTTCAGACACTCGCAAACAGATTTGTTTCAGGGAAATCATCAGCCAAACAGCGTAATGCTGTTTTATCCAAAGCTTGTTTGCCCAGTGGGAGAGGGAGGGAGGAGGAGGGGGGGTGGACCATATGGCCGTGGAGCTGTGTGCTTGTACTGGGATTTAACAGCAGCGGAGAGAGGCGTGTGCGTTAGCGTGTGTGTGGTGGATAAGAGGAGGTGAAGCTATTCTGCTCACATCCTCATGCGGTGTCGGGGGAAGCTGCACGAACTTACCTCTCCTATCTCAGTCATAGCTTCTGGTTAGAGCGAGGAGGGAAGGGAGGAAAGTCAAAGAGGCCCCTCTTTCTGGGGGGGGCATTAATATTGAAGCTAGTGGAAAGGGATTACTAGAGGAGGAGGAGGTGGATGGGATGAGGAGGCCGGGAGGAAGAAATACTGAGGAGAGATACAGAGTTGTGGATTTTGATCGGAGGTCATATCTAAATTCAAACTTCAGGGTACGAACCCTCCACTGCTGTTTCAACACAAGCACAAGTTACCGATCTGTGGACCACACAGGCTTTCTTAAGCAGCCGGCCAAACATGTCTAGAATCCTTATCAAAGACCTCCCCACCACCACCTACAGCACAGCCAATAGACCTCTTTCCTGCTAGTAAACATGATGCAGAAGTGAAGGAATACATCTGATACTTTATATTGGCTTTATTCTTAATATGGACAGTCACTCACTCCATGACAGCTAAAGTTAGCAGAAGGCTAAGCTAAACTAGCAACATTTTCTCTCTATCTCTGAAACACTTTGCCGATATTGTAGCTTGCTCGAGCCACCAATGACCGTTTATCATCTTAAAGTCTGGCACTCAACAATACAGCAAGATGACAATGTGAATGTTTAACTTCCGCCTGCTACTCTGAGGGGGTTCGTGTTTGCCTCCAGTCTTTCCTTTGTTTGGTCTCTAGCTTACACCGTGACATAATCATGACATCGGCTCAACAGGGGCCTCTAAGAAGCGCTGCAATGAAAGGTGGAAAACATTTTGCGATAATTTCTTCAGCATGATGACTCTGAGGACGTTTCCTTTAACCAGCACGATAGTAGAGAAACCTTGATTTTGACGCTACGATGATCCTGAGGTTCATTAATAAAACACCTCGTGAAACAAAAGAAGCCTGAGGGAAGATTTTTTAAAAGCAAACAGCTACTCTTTAGTCTGCTACCGACACAGCCCGGGTCGCTGCATCTTCTGTCTCAACATTTGAGCCCCCATGGTGAAGCGTGAGGAATGGAAAAGTCAAACAAAAAGGTACGAGTTTGAACAAAAGCTGTGGAAGTCATTCACAGACACGCACAACCACTGCCCCATCCCCGTGGAACGCTTCTGGGCACATGTTAAGGTGTTCTTCGTTCGGCCTTGCCAATTTTCTACATGAATAAGAGTAGGAAACAGCGCAATCAATCAAAGTCGCTCCTTTTCCTAACAAGCTACCCAACACGGGACTCCACATATTAACCAAGACAGCCGGCAAATGGGAGTTTGTGGTAGCTTGAGATGTTCTTCTTTTAAAATTTAAATGATGCGGGGACTGCCGGCTCTGCAGCCACGGCTTCTTTTGATTCTTCCATGTTGAAGACAGAAGAGCAGAGACCCCAACATCCACAGATAGAACCACGGCGGCTTGTTTTGAGGAGACTAGTTTATCAACCCATCTGCTCTCTGATATTTCTAGCAAATTTAAAGCCCCATTCCTTTTTTTTAACCTTTATTTAACCAGGGAAATCCCGATGACATTTTCAATCTCTTAAACAAGGGGGTCCAGACCAAGATGGCAACGTTAAAGTTTCACAACAAAAAAAACGAGACAAAAGACTTGAAACAAACCAGGATTTTGCATCAATCAAAGAAACTGTCATTCAGTGTCTGGACAAGTACAAACAATGCTCAGCGATCCATAATCCAGTTTCTTTAAACGGTGCGGGTTCCAGTGATCACGCATCTCATTTTCCTGCAAGATCACAGGTTGTAGCTCCCGAGTATCGGGGGCACCTTATTTTGGAGAGAGATGATGTTCAATCCTGTGAACACCAGTAGGTCTATCATTTGGGAGAACGAACCTTTTAAGACACCATGACAAAATGAAAACACATTTTCTCATGTAGGACATTTGTGCTACATTATGGAGCCATAAATGAGTTTACCATTGACACAATGTAAACCTCCCATTGGTGAATGTGTCCCCCTTCTTCTACGAACAAAGAAGCACTGCGTCAACCTGTAGCACGGATCCAAGCGTCCGTGTAGAATGAGATTAACAGAGCCGCCGCTCGCCTGTAATGCAGCCGTCTCGGCGCCGACGTTGACTCGATTCAGCGCGCGAAGACGGCGCGCACAGCACAACCAACCAAACACACACCAAAGCCATTTGCTACCCCGAGACGAATAGCAATTACAATTTCTGTTACGTCTCATTGGCAAACCCATTTGTTCTACCGCGGAGCCACACGTTCAGAAGACAGCTTAAGAGAAATGTGTGTTGATGGTGGTAAAAGATCTTAATCTCCATTGCACTCACATGCTCGTTTGATCAGCTTCCATATGTTGTTCATCCTTCATGCATTATGTTGCCCTGCCTCTCCTTTTTCTCTCTTTTCCACAGGCTTGCCAATATAATGTGGTAACCAGTTGGCTGTCTTTTTCCTTGTATTTTAAATTAGCTACTGCAGGTTTTCTTGGCATGACTATCCTGTATTACCCAAAACAATTCCACTTGAATATTTTCCAGGAGCATATTCTGCCAATTTACCTGTCCATTTTTCATCAGGCAAAACTACAAGTGCCAGATAGTCCCACTTGAGAAGTAAAAAAGTTTAATGGCTGAGAGAGAAAAAAAAGGTTAAAATGATAAAATGACCCTGCTACTCAAGTCACATTGACTACTTAAGCATGGCGTTCCATGGGGATTGCTTGGCTCTCCCAAAAGGACACTTAGCATGCCTGCCAAGTAGCGCAAGTACCTCAGCAATGCCTGAAGAACTAGTCATTCTCCATCATGTTCACAAAGAATACAGAGTGAGCAAGAAGCGCATGCTTGGATGACGCTGGCACCTTTGCCAATAAACTACTGAATAGAAAGTTGTATCATGAACAAAGCAATCCAGGCTTTGTTTTACAGACCATGAATAAACTTCTCCGTCTTTTCTTTTAGCAAGGAACATAAAGACAACTTTTCCCCCCTCAGCGTTTCCAAATGGTATTATTGTTGGCGTAGCTGTTGCAAACACAACCGAGCACTTTCAACAAGACATTTTGTTTTCCACAGTTACTTGGGTTGGTCCATTGTTTCTGCTACTCAGAATTGGCACTGCAAATAACTTATATTGGTTCTCTTTGGGGATAGCTACGTGAAAGGAGCAAAAGAGCAATCCTCTTCCTGTTTTGGTTGCACAACGGTTGACGCCCTTCCTTTGCGCCGTAAATACCGCCTTCATTTTCCCGGGAGATCGTCCCAGCTGGCAGACAGAACTACATTGTAAAAGCGAGACTTATAGGGAACCAATCTTAACGTCACTGCTGTCATTATTCTACAGCCATCAACATTTACCTTAAATGTTACTTTAACGTTTAGAGAAAACAACAGAATGTCCATATGGAAGTAATCTGGGTAGATTCCTAAACCTAAATATTTAGAGTAATCTGGTATATAACTTTGGATTACAGCCATTCCCAGCATGCATTGAGTGGTCAGACCCTGTCAGTCAATCACAGACTGGTCAAGCTCATCTTCCGGCATATAAATGTGTCTGTCTTCTACCAATCACAAGAGCAAAATGCGGAGCCAGATGTACCCGAGGCTCAGAAAGAAGAGCACGACAAAATGAAAGCAAAGCCTGGCCCGACAGTCAACGATGTCATTGGTTCTCAGCTGGAGACGCAAGCAAGACCGTTGTACATGTCCAATCACAGGAATCTGGAGTCTTATGCGTCTCACCATCAGTTAAGTGACCTGATGACAGACTAGACGATTGCAACTGATAGAATTTCAAAAAGTAGTGTCAGACACAAGGGACAGGTTATTAAAAAGGAATGACTAAAATCAAAATCACCAGAGGCTGAGATATCTAGATTTATATTTCTTTCTATGGATTGAGCTAAAAACACCTCAATAACTAACAGCACCTTTAACATAGACATAGACGTGCAGGGCCACATCTTAAAAGCTTTAAAAAGTTCCTCCAATGAAAGTTGTTGTGATTAATGTCATATTCTTTATGTATATTTTGCACAAAAGAGGACTGAGGGCATGACTTCAGTGTACTCAGTGGTAGCTAAGGCCTCGTCGCTTCTATAATACACTGCAGGGGGAAAAAAACATGAAACTATACTTACTCAGTTAACTAAACTCAGTAAAGCAGTGAAAGCTAAACGTACATCACATGATATGTCCGTCACGACCAATCACTGCACTGCCTGGAAATCCCCTGGTTTAATATTGCAGCCACGACTGTATGTTGTTGGTTAAAATTCATGTTGTCCTCACCGATGGTGATGTGACGATGAAATATAAGACCCAAACCAGATGGATGATGCGAGGAGACGCGCAGTGAAAGCACAGCGATTCAAGCTAATGACAACAGATAGAGCAATACATCAAAGGGGGACTGTTTGTCTGCCTTCCAGCTGGGCAGAGAGAACATCCAGTGCACCTGCTGGGGTTAGAAGATCCAACGCAGACACTGGAGCTGAGCCATGTGGTTGCAATCCATACCACAAAATAAATATGCAAAGTGGTAATATTCTAAGTCGCATTACAGCTGTCATCTATGCATAGTGCGCACATTTATTCAGCTTCTGTGCAGTCACACTTTAGCTTGCCTTACTTCCGTGTCATTAAGTCACCAGTGTTGAGTGTTCCACCGCTGCTGCTGGAGGGACATCTTGTCAGGCCCGAGGATCCGCCCACTAAAGCACAGCTTGTAGATACAGGCAGTGGCCAATCAGAAGGCACCAAGGGCCCACCACATCGTGGGGGGGGGGGGGGGAATTGGGATTTTGTGTATCAAGTTTTTTTCAATCTTTTCAATATAATTTGTTGGTGCCTCTGTTTTGGTTGATCGCTAATATAGTAATAGTTCCATCTTGTTTATGTGCAGATTATAGTGTTTTTATAGTGTTCTTGTTCCCTTTTGTGTTCTTTTTGTTAGGTAAAAGTTCATCTCTCGTAAGGACAGTTTAGTCAAATTACTTGTTTAGTTCAGTTGACCTCTTTTATGTCCCCGGAACTTTATTACAGTTTTTGTAAATTGGTTGCTTGATTTTTCTTCTTTTATTTTGAAAATCCACATGTGACACTTCATGCTCCCTCACACACTGAAACTGGATAAATGATAACACTGAACTATCTCCCCTCCCTCCTTCATACCTCATACGGGACCTTTAGAATGAGGAGGCGTGGAGCTTTGCACATAAGACATAGAACATACGTGACCTGTGGAGAGAGCACAATCTCTCACCCTTGTACTGACGCATTGTTCTATCCGCTCCGTGTTATCCCCCTTCAGTGGAAAGCAGAGACACGAGGAAAGCGCAGTGATTTGTATAATCCACGCCCCTGGAGCCGGCTGAGCCCCCCTCGCTGCGGTTAGGCATGGCCATCCACTGGAAGGCTGGCTTTAGACAAAACATCAATGCCGTATGGATCGAATAGCAACGTATGCTGTTGAGTGTGGCGGGCTGCACACTCAAAAATAAAGGCCTGACAATCCTAATACCAATAAAAAAGAACTAAAAAAAGCAATGCAGGCTTTAACACATATTGATTGCATTATATAGGAGAAGGTGCTTGTATATTGCATTGCTTTTTTTCCTGAATCTATTCACTCTGCTGAAGTTGACTTTGTGCCATGCAACTTTTCTAGTGATAAAGTGTCACTGAGTATCTCTCCTAAGAAAGGCTGGTTAAAGGGGCTTTTTCAAAAAGGACTTCCACAAAGTTAGCAGACTTGCGAGAGACGGATCTAAAAAAAAGAAATTGATGCAGCTGAAGCTGAAACATCGTGACGTTCAGACCCATTTACACGTCAGTGACACTGCATGTGGAAAGCTTATCTGGATCAAGAGAAGTGCATGTTAAATGGGACAGATTACTTTCATTCTTAAGTGCATACTTGTATGTTGACTCTGTACTACAACATGTTTACATTCTTTAATGTTTGAAAAGAACATTGATTTCCCATCTGAATATACCTTAATATGCGATCACAATGCGGGCAGAATTGAGAGAGCTTATTCATTTCAGGTGCCTTGTGGAGGTTTCTTGTTATCAAAGTTACTGTTTACGTTCAATGTTACTCACCAAAACGCATTGTGTTCATCCTTGAGGTTGAGCCAAGTCATCTTAAAACCTGCATTGTTTACGTGCGTTATTACGAGCTAGCAGTCATCTTTTTGTTCCCTGCCTTTGTTTCTCAGCGCACTCCTGTATGAGTGGAACAATGTGAAACAACTGGCAGATAATAGAATAGTCAATTGAAATGAAATGAATCTGCAACTATCAATTTGAATATTTGAATATGCCAAATGTTACCTTGTTCCAACTACTAAAATGAGATGCTTAGTTGCATTACTTTGTTTAAAGTGATAGTTGAAAGAAATATGAAGAGTACACTTTGGGTTTCTACGACACTGAATGACCGAATAGTTTTTTAGACATTTTAGTATGTCTCCAGCATCTCCAAAGACAACACGGGGGTCATTATCTCAGACTTTAGGAAGCCTCTCCAGAGCTTCAGCAACAGTTGTTTTGGAGCAGAGAAAGGATCCCAACCCCCACCCCAACGCCCCCTCCGATTTTCCAATCCACTTGAGGATTCTGGCTGCCAGTATTCTGGATGTATACAGTTGTTTTCAGGGTGTGTAAACACAATGTGCCATCAATGTCTTTTGAGAGTCCGAGAGGCATGTGTTGAATTCATCAAAACTCGTGTAATCAGGCTGGTGAATTAGCACTAAACACCCCGACAGGTGGGAGCGACAATCTGCCAGAACGCTGCGGTCTGACCGGCCTCAACCGGCTCACAGCGGTGGCGAACCCCCCGACGTGCCGGGGCTTATCTGGGGCACGCAGGAGGCACAACAATGAACTTATCAGCGTCCTGCCACTTGGCGGGATGTAGCTGCAACCCCGCCGCGGCCGCGCTGCTCTGACCGCGAGCCGGCTCCGGTTCATTGATCACACACGGCCTGGCATAACCTAATGTAGGGGCAGCGAGCCTTTCACAAACCACAGGCTCCCGGCTTTGGATGGAGGAAAGGGTGGAGAAAACAGAAGAAGAAAGAAAGGGCCAGGTAATATAAAAAGCTGCTGGGGAAAAAAAAAAAGTTCAATAACTTTGCAGGGACCTCCACACCCTGCATGTCAACTAGCTCCAGCATTTTGATTGAAGCTCAGCACAAGCCCACAGCAGGCCTTTTTCTATTACTTCTCCTCGTCTCTTTGTCGGCGGATCTGCTACAGTGCCCACAAGAATACATAAAAGTTTCAGTGGGAGGGTTTCCGACGAGGGTCACGGAAGAAAATTCGCATTTTTGGGACATCGCTGTAATTCAAACAAAGGTGCTTCTCGATGTATTCGTCCCGGCTGTGAGGCTTTGGAAGCGGCGACAGAGATGAGGTTGTCAGGCTGAAAATGAAAGAAGCACCGCCCCTCACGGTTTTTTTTAACGCGCCGAATAACAACACGGAGGAGTGGAGTTCATTCCCAGACAGGTGCGATACACTCTGACACAGCTACCGGCGCTGATATTAGATATTTCACGGCCACTGCAGAGAAATCACTCAGGCTGTGTGTGAGAAACATCACAGCCTTTTTCATAGCAGATGTGCTTTCTGGGCACAAAATCTTTCTGCAATCAATTAAGCTGTGGGAGCGGTCCTGCTTTATGCGTGGCATGTACTCCAGCATACCTGTTGTACTTTCAGAGGTAGTCCTTTTATCGAAGCCTTTTGTACTTCTTGCTCTGCACGGATTTGCAGATTACCCATCATGCCTGTCTCTCCCTCCTCCCCCCCGTCTGGAGGAGATGATCGGAGTGATCGTCGCATCAAACGGAACACGACAACTCGCCCTGTCGCAATCTACGTGGAGCAAATTGGAGGTGATTTTCAATAAGTGTGCCGATGGGCGGATCAGAGTCGTTCTCTAACCACCGAGGCCGTGATGATGAGAGAGGGACGATCCGACGTTCTCTGTGTTTTAAGTGGATCACGGCTCTCGCTCTACACCGCCTGCTTGAAGAGCCCTTTCCTGGTGTGAAGGATATGACGGCTCATAGGCCTATGTGTGAAATGAGTCCTGATGGGAGCGCTCCGACTTTAAAGTCAGATTGAACGTGAGCTTTTGGAAATTGGACTCAAGGTCGAGGTAAACTCGAGGTAAACCCAAGAGAGTTATCATGTCTTTGGACTTGAACATGTGCTGGAATAAAGAGTGTCAGAACTCAGAAGCTGTCTTTTGTATATTTATTCAAATCATCGTCTCAGTGAGGAAGAAGAAAAGTACACCAGGAGCCGGCTTCCTTCATACAGAGAGAGAGCAAGGGTGGGGCTAGTGGCTAATGCTAGCTTAGAGACATGTTGATATGAGACTGCTGGGAACAACAGCCGAAACATTGTCATACAACACATGTATCTCTGCGCACAGACAAGGGTGATGTCAATTCTTCTTTTGCAATAACAGCAAGACGAAAAGGAAGCACGCTAACACAATGAAGCTCGACTGAGTTCAGAGCAAAAGCACTTTAGCGTTTACACAATATACTGAATCAAAATATACACTCAGTAAGTAGAAATGTACACTAAGTAGAAATGTGCCATTACAAACAATACATTATCTGAATATTCATAATTGGGCATTCCTTATTTCCAGTTTGGCATCCAGGATTAGATGTTACACCACGTTTTTGCAAGAATAAAAACGGTGGGGAAACATTTCATTTCCTATAACTTCTTCACAATAAAAGTCCCTGCAGTGTTAGAAGGCTGGTTTTGTTGAAGAATAGCTGCTATCAAAGCTCCACTAGTTCGCAGATAAACATATTGTATTTCCTATAATCTTCACAATAAAAGCCCCGTTATTTTGGGCTGCTTACTCTTCTCAGTATTATCAGACTTGTTATATTGAAGAATATCTGTTAATAAAACACATTTTGTAATAAATTCTTCACAATAAAAGTCCCCCGTTATTTTGACGAGCAGGTCTCAGTTTCCCTCCTCCCTTCCCTTTGCTCTCCTCGGTAGAGGAACTCCCGTGAGGAAGGAAGACGATGATTTGATAAATTGTCCGGATTGTGCCCACATGCTGTCCACACCTCACTGAGATCAGAACTCACTGTGAGCCAGACCTGATCTCCAAAGTGCACAGACTTCAAAGCTAATGCGTCCTGGTGTGATCGGAGGGTGTGTTTTAGGTGTTTTATCTATTGAACCTTTGTTAAGCAGAAGAGAGTCTCGTTAAGATTAAAAATCTCTTTTTCAAGAGCGCCATGGCCAATTAGCAACACATATAACAAATGACAGAATCACAAAATATCAAAGACATTCATCAGCATGCCTCACAAGTCACCAACATGAGGGAGCAATCAATCCGATCATCTACAGCCAGATGTGGCTTCCTCCTTTAAACGCATCCAGAGAGAGCAGCTCCGAAAGATTCAGCTGCTTTTACACGCAAAGGAAACAACAAACTTCATTTATTTTTATTTCCCATTTTAGTCCAAGGCTTTCGGCTCAGATGGTAAGAATAATTCATGTGAAGCATGAATGAGGCAGTGGAGCAAGTGTAACAGTGAGTTTGGTGGATCTAGTACTAGCAGCATGCAAGTCAAAATAAACTACACCGTGTGCTCATGGGTGTGAAAGCAGCAGTGTGGCTCATTGATGTGATCTCTATGCTGCAGAGGAATAACATACATCAGCCTTTAAAACCTTCTTTCAACCAAGCGTACAAACAAGATTTTGTGATGATAAAATGTGAGTATATTTGTTTGATATTATCAGACCAGATTTGTTATTATTCGATTGCTCGATCACCATTGTTTCTAACAGACAGAGGTTTCACGCTGTGTACATTGTAAACCTCTCATATGATGCCTGTCCTAACCTCCAATGGCAACTGATGCAGAGTGGGTTTTCACCTAATTAGAACGTGACAAAAGCAAAAAGGAAAAGTACTGGTGAATGAAGCCGTCGGTGATACTGGGAACGGTGTTTCAGGTTCCCCTGCAGGCCGTCTCTCAGGGAGGAAACCGCTTTGTGGCAGGGTGGTGCAGAAGATCTACCGAAATGACACCGGGGATAAACAATCTTGGCTCGATCAGAAATTGGAATCATCATCATCAACATCATGCTACCTCTAAAGCAGTCCCCGTGCCTAATCTAAATTAAAACAGTGTGCAGAGCTAATCAGCGGCCTGCTAATAATCCCGGCATGTCTGGATGTATTATGCAAACAACTGAATCCCACGCAGAGCTCCAGCCCGTGACAAACTGCCAGCGAGCTGGTTGTTTGGCGTTTGCCGTCTGTCCTTCGCTCGATTGGCGTCGGCCAGAAGCATTTGGCGGTGACAAAGGCCGCGTGGAGGGACACTCAACACGCTTAGCCGTCATTAGCATGCAAAGAAATGAGCGGTGGCTTTTATCAACACCGCCACCCCTAACAAAATGAAAACAATGGAATGGATGTGTTCATCGGTTTCATTTGAAAAGGTGCATTCCACTGCTTTCACACACATGAAGTTAAGGTTACTTCTTAGGAGGAGTAAGACTCTGCGTGTGTCTCTGAGAGGAGCTTCTAAACTCAAAGTATTCTGGGTAAGCATGGATTTGGCTTAACATTTGACACAAAACCTGAGTAACAAACTGGTAGAGTGGAGTTTGAATGACACGGGCGTGTACCAGGCGGTCGAGTGAAAGACGCTATCGAGCTACATTAGTACATTATCCACGTGTCTACTGGGGGTTAACATGCAAATCCTGCTGCGCTGCAATCAATACTATTATTGTTACAATTATTATAAAATGTATGCCATTTGCTCTTTGACTCATGTACTTATTTGTTTCCTTTCCTATGCTTTCACATAGCTCAGACACACACACTCAAATCAACAGCAGCCTGTTCTCTCATCCTCGCACTACGTGGTGTTACCTGGACTGTTGTTCTGTTAATGTCTTTTGTCTTTTAAAGATCAAAACATCAATTTCTTGATATATTATCTGGACAAGTTGGAAAAGAGTCTCAAACTGGTTTCAACTCCATAAGCTGTCATTAAATATTAAGAAGTCAAATTTCATAATATTTAGGGGAAAGGAGGTCTGTTAGGGATTCTAAGTGTGAGTAGAAGGAGAAGAAAGTCCTCAAGTCTTTCACGCTTGTTTCTTCTGCATTTTAGATAATAGGAAATACACTAAAAGTGGAAAAAACATATTTTGTTCGTAACAAAAAGTGTGAGGGTGCTGGGGATCATCAGCAAACTAGGAAGCTTTATAAATATCTTTCAGTATATTACACACGTATTCAACAGATAAGTGTGGTCATATGTAAATATGTTTTATTTTCATTATCTTTATTTTAGGAAGTCTTATTTGTTTGCAAATGAAATCAAATAAAATAGAAATTAAAGCTTTAATGAGGCTACTTCTCAGTAGCATTCTTGCTCGTTGGGCTATAGGTATTGTACACCTTATACTGGTTTTTAGAGGTAAGGATCTCTTCAAAAGCCTAAAAAAGTGACTAGTTTCTATACACAAAATGTTCCCTAAATGGACCTCATGTTACACGTGACATAGCGGCTCTGCAGAGTCTCCTGAAGGGATGGTGGAGGTAGAACCAGTTCCAGCTTGCTGGACGGGTTGTTTGCTGTAGAATGTGATCACATACAGATTTCATTCAAGTGTGGTCTGACTGAGCCTGATGCATTCTAATTGAAATGTTGACCTATCTGGATAAGATATCTGCATAATCTAAGTCAGAAGTTAATATTCAATGTAAACAGTGTTTACGAGGCAGGATTTCAGTCTTTCATTTCGACTATTCGTCTCTCAACGCTTATCCCAACTTTATGGAATTGCAATACTAAAATCGACTCCTATTGCAGACAGATTTACCAGTGATTATCCTAATCCATTCACAAAACAAGCTGCTGATGAATTATGCAAATACTACATCTGTTTCCGCACAAATCAATCTCTGTGGAAAATGGCACTGTCGCCCCAACGCAACATCCATCCTCAGATGTCACGCCGCTGAAACAAACTGTGTGATGCATGTGATGAGCTCTGGTGGGGGCCGGGATGGTGGAAGGCCATGAACAAAGAGAAGGGCCCCTCTGTCTGTGTCTGTACAGGACCTGTGGAACGAGTTTGAGGGCCTGGACTGTAGGATGGAAATGTTTTTTCATGAATGAATATTTGAATTTGCTACAATCCCGACGACCAGACGAACGTCTGGAAATACTAAATATATTCTAACGTAATCAGTCTATTACATCGGGAGTTTGTCAATCCAATTTCATTTTTAAACATCCACATTATAGATATGTGGTGTCCTTTTCAGTGAAACGTGTTTAGTTGGGTAGAAATCTAATTTGAATGAGACTCCTGGTCATAAAGCCCCAAATTCACCCAAACAAGTCAAGGACATGCTGTCAGCACTAACATGAAGGGTATCATTGGATCAGGGTGCTCTGCCCTGGTGGGGTCTCACTGTACATACATTCTATTGAGCTACGACACATCTCAGAGGAATCAACAATCAGTGTCAATCCATGCTATTCCTTTAGCATTGTGAGAATGTTGCCATGCTAGCACACTACATTACTCCCCCCCCCCCCCACTCACAGTATTAAGCACAGGAGGGATGGTGGTGGTTATTTCTACATCCTCCTCCTGCTGCTTCCCAAAATATCTGTCCATGATTACACAGCAGAGCACCTTTCGGGAACAAAACTGATTTCCTGCAGTATCCTTCGGGGAAATCTAATTTGTCACCTTTTCATCCTCAGTCATTTTTCCGATCGGCAACACGCATGCTGACAACTATTTGCCGGACTGACCCTGTGCTTTATACATCCCTGACATTAATATTCCTTTGAACTAAATGTCAGGATCATCTGTGCGGGGCCCGACCCTCATCGAGGGGGCCAAGGTGAATGTTAATTATTATGGGAGCAAATTGACTTTCAAGATCAGAGGTGGTATTAATTATGGGGAAGCGAGTTGGTGTCGCATAAGCATGAACCGTCCTGAGAACCACCCTGTGGCTATGGGTGCTTTCCCACAATTGAGAGCAGGACCCTTGATCGTGACCGTTGTGCGACTTCAACATGGGCGCAGATAGATTTTCAAACATCCAGCCCTTTGATTTGTCTAATCTAGGTGGATACGATGATTCAGACCAGGATTAAACGTCTACACCTTTGAGATGTTAAACGGTTAATGCGGCGGCCCGTACTGAGCTTGGAATAAGAGGTGTCAAAGAGAGTTCTCACTGTCTGAACTTCACACGTTCAACGTCTTCAAAAACGTGGCAGGGCTCTAGGGACGCCATTGCTGTCTGTCAGCTGGTTCTCCACTTTGGTCGGTACTGACATATCTAAAATCATTGGATGGTCAAAATTAAAATTTCTCTAGTACATTTTTTACTGACGAAATACCTTAAAACAGTTTCCAATCAGCGTCAGCTGAACTTCGTGTTAGCGCAAAGTAGCAAATGTTAGCATGCTAACACGCTGAACTAAGATGGCGAATAGGGTCAACATTAAATGTGTACCTAGCCAACAGGGCAGCATGTTAGCATTGCTAAACTGCATTTAGCTCAAAGTACCACTAAGCCTTAATACAACCGCTAACATAGCTGCAGGCTATATTTTATTGTTTTTGAATGCCCTCCCTGTAGCTCCACTCACCCACTCACTCACTCACAAACGCATGATCACATTTTTTAACATAATCAATTTAATTTTAAAATGAATAGTATTTGTTTTAAGTCACGTTAAACAAGTCTTTGCTAGCGTTGCAAAGTATAGAGGTATCACAATACCCCAATGTTACTGTACCCCATTTTATTAGCACTGGTACTTTAAGAATGACATTGTTTAAATAGACTCAACAGGGAGGTTTTTTTAGTGTTGTATTTTTTTTCATTGTTAAAAAAATTAAAAATAATTTGAAGTTCTGTGTTCTGTCATCTATTATAACCTTACTGCTCATGATGTTTCAGGTGTGGTTTCAGTATCTGTGTATTCAGGAAGATATCAATGAGATCATTTGTGACAACACTTTTTTTTCAGCATGTCTGTTGGAGAGCACAGATAATATCTAACTATTTTGCAGGAATAATGTAATAACAACTCTTATTCACTTTCTTGCTGAGAGTTGGAGAAGATTGAACCTGCTGTCGGCTACATATGGTGGCCTGTTAGCTCAGTTTAGCACAGAGACTAGAAACAGCTAGCTTGGCTTCGTCCCAACCACTAACCATGAATCACGCTGCTCATCTAACATCTAACTCTAAGCTAATCAGCTTATATTTGACAAAATGTCAAACTATTATCTGTAATAAAGCTATGGAACCGCTTGCACTATTATTCTATGGGCATATATGTATTTTACATTGTACCTTGTTGTGTTGAGCTATTTCTTACAATTTACTTTTTCTTTATTTTTTACCAATGTGAAAAATAGTTAAAGTGAGGAAGTGGATCTTTGCTGCAGTAAATATCCCTGCTGCTAGATATTTTGGAAGTCTTCTCGCCCCTAGACGTGGATGCTGGTTTGAAGATGCTGCTGTAGTGAACCCCGCAGCATCACAGCAGAGGGAACAGATCCCTGCAACACCACAGTAAATCCTCCCTGCTCCTAAACCTGTTCCCACCAGAACGCTGACACTCCGAGAGTCATCAAAGAGGAGTGAGCAATAAAAGAGAAACACTGAGACGCCTTGCTGCAACAGAGACTGCTATAGATAGAGGTTGAACTCTCACAGGGAGTCACCAAACCAAAATGTCCAACTCAGTATGAGAGACATGTCTGCTGGTTGAAGTCAGTGCAAACTGTGGACTACAGGTTATAATCCAACATTAATTTGATTCTAATGAATTTTGATGCTTTATGAAATCCCATATTCTACTGCTATGTTACCAGGAGGACTACCAGTAGGAGTCCTGATGAATGATTTGAACAGAAACTGTCAACAATGCTGAGAGCAACTTCTAGTAAGGAACTGAGAGAACCTCTAAGATGACAGAAGGGTCTATGGACGACATCACGTTTCATGAATGATCTCAGTATCTCTACAGGTGACATTTTCTGTGTCAGTGAATGGGGAATCAGATATTCATCAATGCACAGGAGCATAGTAGGATGGTGGATTGGATTTAGAAATACTCTTCATGTATGTTGATACGGTAATATTTTCTTCAGATGAACACACATCCATACTTTGATGAGGTCATTCTGCATATCGTGATAATATTTCACGAGGTAATATAGAGATGGCCATGAAATCTTTAGCTTGTTTTTTATTTCAGTTGGTGATTACCTACTTAGTGAACTGTTGACCAAAGTGGGTCTTAAGAGTGCTGCAGAGTTTTTTTATGCATTGTCAAAGAAGTCGGTAGTGATGTAAAATATGTTTACTGGTAAAGGATTTTTTTTTTATTTCTCGGGTGCCCGGAATAAACAACAAAGGTTTGAAAGGCGCTAAAGGACTTCATTACCCCGGCAGTTCCCGGGCAGCAGCTGACTGATTGTGAGCAGGTCTTGGAGACATAACCCTTGAGGGCATTTATTACCAGTTGAATCAGACTCGTACGAGTTGTTTCAGCAGATCTCAACACAACAATCATACTCGGATGTAGACCAAAACGATCGCGCCAGGACCCCTTAGAGGAAGTGGTCTTGTCACAAAGAAATCCCGTGGTGGTTCATTGGCGGTGGGAACCAACCGACAAGGCTCACTGTAAGTTTGAGCTACTGAAGGAAAGAAGCACATTACCTTCTTGACATTTGTGTATAGGCCCTTCTTTCAGGACCTTCTTCCTGTCTTTACTTTCTCACTCTGGCCTGAGACCATCAACAACACCAACCAATGATCGTCACCATTCTGTCTTGATTGATTGTAGTGCCTCGAGTTTAGCAAATCATCCACTCAGTTTGTTCGCTGGCACCAGAACAAATGACCAAGGGTTTGAAAACACCCTTCGACTACCTCAAACTTCTGCTTAGTCACTTACTCTTAGACCAGACAGGTAGGCATGCCCTTTGTTTCTCTCATAACTCAGCCACGGGCAACACTAAAGCCAAAGCAGCTCACCACGTCTACTCTGTTTTTACCAAGCAGCCGGTTTCCTGTTTAGCCCTGCAGGATGTAAAGCTAAAGGACATTTTCTTCATGCAGACCGGCATGAAAAGAGCTTGTATAGTTGTACAAACCATGTTCTCCAGGTAGTCACTCAAAAAAAAAAAAAAATCCTCAATGACAGACTATTGACTCATTTCTAATCGATTCAAACACTTCAAATCAATTCCCAGGGCTTTCAAACTTTAAATCGATGCGATGCACTGCTTTATTGCTTTTTTTTGGACAGCAGGTGATTGACTGTCTGAAGCACCACGCTGTCTGACAACATCTCAGCACACCTGATGAAAGGCACTGACAAATAACAGAATGGAATTTCAGGCCACCGTAGCTAATGGATAATATCTTCGAAGTGCCAAAGCAACAAATTGCAAGATCACTTTAAGGGTAATTTCTCATTTGGAGCTTGTGGTGAGGACATGGTGGTGGTAAGTTCTGATGTGTGCCGGTGCTTCTTTGATAGAGACTTCAGAGAGGTAAGCATAGAGGAGATGGGACCTACCTGCTGTTAAACAATCATTTGTTTCTGTCATCCTCCAAAGAAAATGTGCGTCGTGCTGTTTGAAGCCCCAGGTATCTAAAAAAGGTAATTTCATGCCTGTGGCACTCTGGAGCGCGAGCACGCATTCAATTATGATACATCTGCAAATGCTAATTGCCGATTGGTTAACAGTGCTAATCAGTAAACTCATTATGATAAATAAAACAGCAGATGAGTGAGATGCTAATACGTGCGGACTTTGTGGTTTTAATGAGGCACCTGAAAAAGTGAGAATCAGGTTTTATTTAATCAGGATCGGCTGTTTTAGCTACTTTCTAAGATTTATAGCAACATATAGTTATCTAATTATTCAGGTTTACTCACTAAACTGTTCAGCACAACCACTGTATGCAATTCTTTGGAGTTGCAGAGCCCTGCTGGAGGCTACGTCCTAGTTTTCCACACTGAATGGGATTCTGCGATTTAATGAGTCATTTCTATTACAAGTGTGCTACCTAAAGCGTGCCGTGGGATTTCACATTGATGAATGAAGCTTTCCTACCTTCCAACGAGCACAAGAGTTTTCATAACTGTGCCGTTGGTTTCAACAGCATCAAAACAGAAGAACAGAACAATTATGTCTGACAATTTCAACAAGCAGTGTGTGATAGCACTGATACTCCCTTTTTACTGTTCAGTCCACCTATTTATGACCTGATGAGAAACATTTTCAACTATTGATTAGATTTAGTTTTTTATTCGATTTCTGTCAGAAAGTCAGCCTTCAATTCGGACTTGAAAACTACGTGGCCTTGAGAAAGAGAGAAAGACGGAAACGGACCATCAATATCCATCTTAAAGGAATACTTCACCCACAGAATCCTCCTGAGTCCACCTTAAAATCTTGAAGATTCTTTTGTTTTCCTCTCACACCTCCACGGTGAACAGAGAATCAAAAAATGGAGAGAAATATTGATGAACCGAAGTCAACCGGAGCTGTGTTTATGGATGGCAAGACTATACCAAAACATGCATTTACAAACTCTCACACACTCTTGTAATCCAAGTCTAACATGTGCAGTCATATGGTCACTACTGTCTAAACATATGTATCTTCATTAAAACATTTTGAAACACACTCGCACAGAAGAGTAGCGCCCCTGTGCTAACGTGAGACTGTTTATGCACAAGTGTTTTAAAAGGGGGTTTGGAAAAGTTGGAAGTTTTTTTTAACTTTTGCTGTTGTTAAACCCCCCCCATTTACTTCACTTGACCTTTTGCTAAGCCCCGCCCTCCAGTTTTGTTTATCATAATGAATCAAGCTGGTAGAACTACCATGGAGGAACTATCGTCTCAGGCGGTATGACAAGATTGTCGTCCAACATGATACTGGCTGAAATTGTTGTAGCGTATTAAAACAAAGTAGTAAGTAGATGCGATCAAACATCTGATTTAGTGTTATTGGGGTTATATGTATAAATCTATTGGATTGCTGCAGGAGAGAAGTTCAGTAAGAATGGTGTTTTTGAAAGGCTAAACGCCAACAAATATTGATTGAAGCAGACAAATTGGTTAGATAAAAACAATTACATCTGTCTTTTTTTCAGTAAATTTGACATTTGGACCAAGGGCTGAGATAATTACAGATACAAGGTCACAGCGCTGCGTCGCTAGCGGTGTGTGTGTGTGTGTGTGAGAGAGAGAGAGGGGGAAAGACAAGGTGAAAGCAGGTGGACTAGTGTCCACAATATCCCTGTCAGTTATTAATAATATTAATTTGAATGCCGACATTATGAATGAAGTTTCCCCGGACCAAAACTCCTATCACGGAGAGAAATCAACCCTCAGTCACCAGGGCAAAGGTGGTCTACAGTGGAGCGACTGTACGAAGTCAGTTATACCACTTGATTGATCGGATTTATTGATCTTCATGGCCACTTATGGTTTGGCAACGTATGCGTCTCCAGTCCATAGATAGTTATATTTATAGTTTTCTTAAAGCAGTCAGTCAGTCGAGGAATTTCAATACATCTATTTGATTGAATTTACAGGTGGTTGCAAGTTGGACACTCCTGGTTTTTGGCGGGACATGGGGTCATCATAGATGAAACAAATGTATACATCATGTTATGGAGCATCTGCCAATTTTGTGAGTGCTCATTGTGTGTTGTCAACATGAGCTTAAACCCTTTTTCTTCATGTAAACAAAGGGAGTAAAAAACTATATTTCCCAGTACAAGGCAGTTCAAGTTTTGAAGTTAGCATCCTTCACCCTGAAGATATCAAGACCAGCAGGGATTAAGCCATGAGGTCATGGCAGAGGACTGTATGGCCACAATAAGCCACTTGGCAAAAATATGAGACATCTCCCATCATGTACGGTCCATGTCAAAGCCCAGAACCCTGACTTTACTTTTCAACTGCAGGCGAGAGAGGAAATAATAGCCCTCGGGGTGACGAAATGTCAAAACCAATTATGCTCATGACAAAGGAGCCATGAGTCATCGACTTTAATGAAATTAAACATATTTCATTTCTTCAAGCAATGTGCTCAGGCCAACTTTATTTTACATGAGTTTCTTCACTGATGGAATGTCATTATTTCGTCTCTATTCATTGTGTTCATTTTAAAAGCACAATAAAAATGACGTTAGGGTGATTGGTCTGATTATAATTGGTCTCGAGTCGGAGGTGGAAAATTCAGAGCTTGTCTTCCTCCATTTACTGCATAAACAAGTCAGGATAATAAATGTTGTTTACTTTGGCATGCCTCCTGACAACCTATTTACGTACATATCACAAACCGCCCCAGAGTACAGCGACATTAGTGGATACAGTCTCAAATGATTGGTCGTTGGAAGGTTTGTCAGTCTTCACTGGAACTACTTTCTAAAACAAATAGTCTGTATGAAAGCAGGGTCCAGTGAGGGCTTCACACATATTTCCACTATGCAACTTCACAATAACTAGATGGTTTGTTACACCGATCCATCTGAGAAGCCGTCATTGGAAACTGTTAATAAAATCGAATAACTTGGCCGGTGATCGGATGAAGCAATCGCTCGATCAAACTCTTGCCCAAGCCAGTCGGAGAGAAGCCGTCAGTGTCGTTGTTTTGCTCTTCTTTCAGTGAAGAAATATTCCCAGTTCTGATACAACTGATGCTATTGAAGAATCCTATCTAACCTCTTCATGAGTGGCTTTATTTTCAATGAGCAGTCGCCTCTCAGTGTTGCGTCACACACACCTCAACCACCCCAGGAGATACCACAGGGTGCTGATTGGTCCAAACCACTATGATCACTTGAAGCCTGAAGAGGTGGAGTCATCGTGTGATCCAGTGATTATCTTGACATTGCGAGAAATCCAGCAAGGTAAGATACACCTAGACCCGCAACTTTGTTTTTTATTAGCCACCAAAAACAATCTGAAACTAAACCTTCACATTTTATACATCCATTTATCTCTTTAAAAATGTTCTTATGTGGTTGTAATTTAATGTTGTTGAAATGTTGTCGACCAAAAATCAAATTTACTTTAAAAATGATAATCAGCATTACATATAGCTATTGCAAGTTTACATTAAGTTCAAGCTAACGGATGATGACTGCAATATGGCACGTCAGATGTAATGAAGTCATATTAATAAACCGCGTGGAGAGTGTCAGGACTGCGTCTCCAGTTCACGCCTCCTCTCCTCCGCTGAGTGACGGATGGGAGGCAAAGCTTGCCTTCCCTCAGCAACATACCCAGTCTCAACCCCGTCTAGTCGAATTAAAGGGAAGCTAATCTTAATGGATGCTAATGGAAGTCAATGACGACCGCGAGGAACAGGCGCTAATGTGCTTGAGCAATTAACCTAATATTTACTCTCGGGAGGCGCTAGCTTATGTCGGACTGCTCGACTCCCTCCCAGCACTCTGATGCCATGTGAAACTGTACCGAGAGAGGAGAGAGAGGATCAGTGAATCCAAGAGAGAGGGTGATGGTAATAAGAGCAACATGACTGAACGGACTCCAAATTGATGCAGCTTTGTCCATTATACAATTGAAATACTAAAGTGAATAAATCAGATAGAAATCCTCTGGTATACATTGTCCGTCTGCCGTTGGCTATCTGTGTTTCTGTCTTCAGTCGTGGTTCTGTCATGTGATTGATGAGGACACAGTGTGCCTATTCGCTGAACTTCTCATTCTTAGAAATGTGTGCAACCTTGGTTTTCCACATCTGACAACAATAACTGACTACAGACAAAGACGGTGAAAAATAAATCAATGACTCGAAGCAGGAATCCGATAGCAGCAGTGCTGTGGTTAAAAAAGGCATAAGCTGCCCTTGCATACTCCAACTGCCCGTTAGCTCATCATTGTTCTGTCCCGCAACTTGATGGGATGCTGTCAGATTGGTTCTTACAAAGTGGATCTGGGGAATTAAGTGACGACTTGCTGGGAATGAGTAGCGTTAACACCAGTTGATTTGGGGCATGAAGGGTATTTAATTGACTTAAGCCAAGCTTTTATATAAAATACTTTGTATTCATTGGCCTTGGGGGAAGGTATCAAGTATCAAATCTAAAGGCTCAAGTCCAAGTGAAGCCACGAGTAAGTGGTGTTCAAGTCCCAGTTGAGTTACAAGACTCTGAGCTACAGTATCACCAATAGTGCGACTGACGGCTGGAGCCAGTGGGAACAGTCTCCACACATTTGTCAGATCTCAATCTGCCTAATTGGTAAACATGCTAATGAGCTAATTTACACACACATTGTCCTCCTGATTCAATTTGATTCGCTTAGTTTTTTATCAAATATCTTATTTGAATTCTACCGTTTCACATATCAATTTCAATATGAGCAAGGTTAGATTGAACAGATTAAATCCATCATTCATCAGCGGCTGCAGAATATGCCATCCGTCCTGCAGAGTGAGCAGCCACAGTGCATTGTCGTGGACACTCTGTCAGGGTTTAAGCCAGTGTATTTAAGTTGGCCGTAACATGAGCTCAGTATTGGTCTGTAAAGGTCTGACTCAGGCTGCACAAATCCCTCACTCACACACAAATTCCATGACACGGTCATTACCCGTCAATGATTTGTAATTTGAGCTAATATAAATACTAAGATAACACAATGGCGGATCGCTGCAAAGACTCACAGATTAACAATGCAGCACATTTAAGCTGTATTGGAGGCATTTCAGATCCAGGTAGCGTAGCTGCTGGGTCAGCATCAGTTCTATCAGAACCGGTCAAACCGTTTGTAGTGAAGGTTCTCCGATTGTTCTGTTGAACAAAACATCTGGCGCGTCAGGTTAAGAGTTACTTTGTAGAATAAGAATTTATGTTTAAAAAACAACAACACACGATCATCGTATAAAATATCTCTCAGTACTTGTCAAATAATCAGTAATAATATTCTAATATAGCAAAATACACTGATAGTGAAGGATTGTTTTGTTTCACGAGGGCTTTTACTTTTGGTACTGAAGAAATGAGATTATAATGTTATTTGGGTCAGGTGTTGAATACAGCCTTTCATTTCTAATAAGGTATCTTTACATGTGGTTGTGCTTTGTATTTACTATAGGAGTACTTCTTCCTGTAGATGAGTTACAAACCCATTTACCATCTCTCTCTGTTCTCCCCCAGTAATTCCCTGTCACTCTTCTTTGTACTGTATGTGATTGCATCGATTTCCACTCAAACACTGCGGTCTTGATCCACCAGCATTGTTCCCTGACCCTAATATTTCACTGCCCTCATCAAGGAAGCTGCTCTTCCCTCAACGAGGTCTCACCATCATGAATGTCATTATTTCATGCAATTACGGCTCAAAAACAGAGATCAGTATGACTAATATGTTTGCAAATAACATGAATCCAGACAGCCTGCTGGCATCCTCTTTGCTCATTAGGGAGGAATGACACGGACAACCAAGATCAGCGACTTTTATTCTAAAGAGGATGCTTCAATTAGAACAAAGCAGAAGATTAACCTGAGCTGCAGGTCTTTGGGTTGCCACTGACACTGAGAGAACATGCAAACTCCACACAGTCTGTTTGGATATATACATGTAAAGATGCTTTGCCATTGTAGCCCCAAGCATATTTATTTTGAAGTTTTTTTTCAAATATGATGGCATTTAACAGTATTGTAATTCATACTCTATGGAGCTAGGACAGTGAGCTCACATGAAGAAAAGATGTTAAGATCGTCATTGCAAAATATCAGAAGGCAAATAATATCAAAATTGAATTAAATCATGTTTCATGCAGGCGGCATGAAGTGCCTTAAAGCTGCATTCTCTCTACTGACCATCAGGGGGCGACTCCTCTGGTTGTATAGAAGTCTATGAGAAAATGACTCTACTTCTCTCTTGATTTATTACCTCAGTAAACATTGTGAACATGAGTTTATGGTCTCAATCTCTAGTTTCAAGTCTTCTTCAACACAGCATGATGTTCATTTAGTAAATGATGGACCATTTAGAGTCAAACAGACCATAAAGCAGGGTATGCTTTAGGGCGGGGCTACACAGTGATTGACAGGTCGCTAACGCTACCAGAGCCGTATGCAGCGTCTCTACGTCAATCCTCCACAGTCCAAACATGGTAACTTCCATTCATTGGTTGGTAAAAAAAACAACGTGGCGACGGCTGTAATTGAAGATGACGACTGCGTAATCGCCAAACTCGAGGCTTCAAGCCGGCAGTCACTAAACCGATGGGTGCTGTCACGATGACTACGTCCTCTTCCTATGTACAGTCTATGCTTTCAATGCAAACGTTTCCTTTATCTGTTCAGATTGGGTTTTCAGTGCCAGAGATTTCAGTCACCCCGCACCAGCTCCATAAAATTCACTGAAGTTAAAGTCACTGAAAATCGTGTTTTAACATTCTGGCTTTAACTTAATTCACAGTGGTCTTGATAGCACGCTGGCATGCTTTTATCATAATACCATAAACCTTTGATTCATACAGGAAAATTAGATACATTCAGTGAAAGGACAAAGTATGCAATTCATAGAAATAAAATCCATAAGATAAAGAGTTGGTGACACTATGGTGATCGCATGAACTACATGAAATGAATCCATACAGCCCTGTTATGTGAACATTTGCACAGCGGCCCCTTAATTGAGAAGTTTCATTTCCTGACACGACTCACGCCGCAGACAATGTAAGCATCCAAGTTACTTTGCCACAATGACGAAGCACAGAGGTTTGCTGCAGTCATTACACAGCCATACATTCACCAATAATGTCTCTCAATGATGTTTTGGCTGAGCTGAGAGACAACAGTGGCACAGAGCCTCCAGCAATCAGCCTCCTCTTTCAATTCGTTTTTTTTTTGTGATTCCTTACAAGCAACATGCGCTGCCGGCTACAGTTTATAATAAGAATAAATGTGTATATGCATTCTTACATTTTCAAAAAAAAAATGCATGGTTTTTTTTGTTTGCTTATTTTCCCACAAATAACTCATCCCCCCGCGCATACTATCCTGGGGGCCAAAGCATAGCCACAATGATGATTACCATGCTACACATTCTTTGCTTTCTCCTGTGAGAGAATGCTTGTTTTACTATGGCAGCCCAAGCCAAGCCAACATCCATCCTAATTATGTCTGCCGTTTGTCATATCGCACGTATAAATTCTCATTTGTCCAAAGCCCGGACAGTCCTAAACGCCATGGCGGTGCCGCAAGCCGCGGCGCAAATCACAGCAGATGATGCCTCATCATTAGTCGTCATGTGTTGCATTTTTACTAAATGAAAAGGGAAAGAATGAGGCGCAGATGACTTTTATTGAAATCATATTGTTGTCATGCTAGATAATAAAGCTTGAGATCTAAAGATACATATGTAGATGCAGTTACACATCTCCTGTAGGAGCGTCTTGCAAAGCGTTCATCAAATGTCACATTCAGAGCGCTTGGCCGGGTTGCTCCCTTGCTTCTTTGTTTCCCAGCTGACTTTACTCCAGTCCTGCTGGATTACCTTCATCCACTTAATGGCTTTCCGGATTGCGTGTCGAGTTCCTCTGTTAGCTTTATTAAAATTTCATTTCTGCAGTAATTAAGCAAAGCGGCACTTCTTTTCTTGAGGGCTGCTCGGGCTGCTGAATCATCGGCACGTTAATTAAACGCGATGGTCTTGTAAATAAAGCAGGCTGTGGTTTCATTTCAGCGTTGGCACACTGGGCCGGGAAAGAATGCTGGGAGATCGTGGCATATTAATAGAGCTCGGCGGGAGGGGCGGCAGACTTAGGAGAGTGCTTTCTTGTGTTTGTTGATAATTTGATTCGTATAAAATAAATTGTGTAGCAGCCGCCTGGAGTAGTATTGAAGTTGACAACGTGGGGCGGGGTGTGCTTTTCTGCACACTTCAGAAACCGAGGCGTATCACTTCAGTTAAGACCATCAGCCAACAGTCAGCTTACCTAAAAAAAACAACAGAAAAAAAACTTGAAATGTTACTTCCCTCCCTTAACACAAACCTCCTGACAGTGAGGGAGAGTAAACCGTTGTTATAGTGCAGGCAGCTGGAGTGAAAAGTGTGGAGCAGAATGCAAATGCTCAGTGCTGCTCCACCACCAAAAGAAACGACAAAAAAAACAAAAAAAAACACAATTTCTCAGCTTCAGTTGTGAAGACAGGTCGTCCGTCTTCCTCCTCTGGGCCAAGACGATAACATCTGTTAGCGCATATGGCACATCGGAGGAGAGTAGGAGTGTAAATCTAACAGAAACAATGACAACGAGGATGGAGAACAAGGGACAAAATGTATGTAGATGCATCTATGTGAATGCAATCACATCTGTGTGTGTGTGTGTGTGTGTGTGTGTGTATGTGTAACACCTTCTCCAAAAAGCTGCCTCTTAGATATCAGATAAGTCCTGTTGGATTAAAGTACGTCTTCCCTCCTGGTTAATGTGACATTCATGAATCAGTAAATCACAGTGAGGTTACAGTCGGACAGGGTTATGTTGTGAGGTCCTGTTAGATAAATAGTTATGGCCTCCGCTCTCTTCTGTGCTGGCACTCAAATGGCCTGATGGCCATACGTTTTGAGACCAGCAGATGTTCACTTAACCTTCTACCAGTGAGCACCAGCTTCTCTGCAAAGTCCATTGCAGACAAATACCTCATGCTCAGGGACACGCCTCAGAAATATTTAGCTGAAAGTATTATAACACTGCAGATGTCATTTCAAACACAACAGCCGAGGGTGTTTTTATCTCTCAAAAGGATATGTCCCCATCATGCCCAACTACAGCCTAAGCCTGTCGATATATTCTCCACAGTCTGCAGCTCTTGTGCTGGAGTTCAGCTTCCCATTACCTCGAACAGATAGCCGTCAGTGGCACGCTGCTGCACTGATGGCTGTAATCCATCACTTCAAATGAAAGGTTCATTTTCAACCCAGCTACTCACATTCAATAAGAAAATCAAAAGTAGAAGACAACCGAGTCCCTTAACCATTGGGCATCCCAAGGAACCACTGTGCATCACCAGACCATTGTGTATCCCCAGATAATATTACGCATCCCCATTCCTCTCTTTAATTGCAATATTGTGGTTTACCAATTAAATACAACACTGGAAGGGAGGTATCCTGACCATTGGGCATCCCTAGAAACCATTGTGCATCCCGAAACCCCAGATCATTGTGAATCTCTAGAAAACACTCCACATCCCCACATACGATTTTTTTGTGTTTTTACGATTGTTTTACATCGTAAAAACAACTTACAGCTGCACGGTGAAATACGGCATCGTCAGCTCAGTTGGATTCAGCATAATCTGCTGTTTCACAGTGTGCAACTTGAGCTGGAACACATTACAGAGCTCAATCAGAAAGTAAGGCAAGTGTGTGAAGGTGACAGACACACTGCTTCAGGTCCGCTGCAGCGAACTGGAGATGGCGAAAAAAAAAAAAAAGACACATGATTGGAGTTTGTTTAAATGGTCGGTTCTTCCCAAAATTGACACGGCTCATCGTATCGAGCCCCGTAGAAGGTATGGATTATCCGCAGAAGTCACTATGAACTAGGGGTGGGGGAAAAATCGATACAGCATAGTATGTGGATCAATCCGTGTTGAAACCGGCAGCAATAGTTACATTGTGGTGCATTCAAGCTCCATTCAGTAAACATTAGTGTTGGACAMWARTACATTACATATTCCTCACACTAATTCTAAGCAACTTATATCATCATTAGAATGTTTTGTTATGCAAATCAACACTATAGAGGACATTAAACAAAGTAAAAGAAAATAGTTGATGATAATAAATGATTGAGTTCTCTGGCTATATGCCGATTAGAAATGGACTGAAGTGAGATGAACGGAGTGAAAGCTTTACGTTATTAGATAATAACGATGTTGACAAACTGAATAATTTGCAGTTGAAATGAGGAAAAATCTCAATTTTTCGCCATGTTTGATATAGCAACACTCAGCATAGAGCAAAATCGCCATAATATCGTATCGTGACTCGGGTGTCGTGATAATAGCTTAGCGTGACTCGGGTATCGTGATAATATCGTAGTGTGACTCGGGTGTCGTGATAATAGCTTAGCGTGACTCGGGTATCCTGATATATCGTAGCGTGACTCGGGTATCCTGATATATCGTAGCGTGACTTGGGTATCCTGATAATATCTTATCGTGGGAACCCCTAATATGAACGGTTTACACTGGAAATATTTTCTTCCAACGAAATTAAATATAGATTTCCGGACTCCATCCAGTGCAAAGCGAGGGATTTGAGAGTTTTTACAGGCGACAAAGAAGCACACAAAGTACTGTAATTCAGAGTAGGAGTTCCGCTTCATAAACAATCGCATGAGTTTGTTCGAGCACACTTCCATCCGCCCTGTTTCTCTGCTGTCTATCTTTGCAGGATTGCCTCATTGGACGATGATGATTAATATTACACACTGGCTGTTGCGACCAGAGAAGGTGGTGAAAAAGGTGGCTGGTGCAAATTTGCCCGTTGCGAAAGGAAAGGATGCCCACTTACGGTCAGCACAGCGAAGGCCCTGTGGAGAATAAGAGAGGGAAAAAAGGACACTCTGGAGGTGTGCAGAAAGCATGAGAAGAGCTAGGATGAAATAGAAATGTGCCCGGGCTTCACCACGAAGTCTGTTACTTATTTTTTACCAACAAAATTCCCAGCGTGTGGGAGAATGAGGTGTTCTTTTCAGGGCTCCGTGTACTGTAGGCCCTTCTACTACAGCATGATTAAATATCCTGCTTCCATCATGTACTTTTAGGGACTACGGTAATTTCACTTTTCTTTTTTTTAAGGTCAGCACATTCTTGTAGTGCAAAAAATAGTGTGTGCGGTGCAACACCAGCGAAGACGACGGTGGAACACTTTGGTCGAACGGCCTATTGCACGTTTCACCTCCACACAGCTGCTTAAAGCTTCGCGTTGGTGCTCATGGGCGCGGCGGCAGTAAATAAGTGTTTTCATCGTTTGAATATCGAGAATGACTGTATCTTAAGGGTGCAACGGATCGTAAAACACACAGCCCCGATCACGCTTTTCTGCCGTCAATACCGATCGCCGATCATTGATGATCCATACTGTCAGATACAGATGGTTCTTGTTTTTTTTGTTATAGCAGCTGGTCAACGAGGCTCCAGACTTTTCTTTTTTAGACCCAAAAATCTAAAACCCATCTGATGTCAGTGCGTGAGTTAAAGCATCACAAATGAATGTCAAATCAATGTTATCCTTTTACTTTTCTATTGTCATCTAAAGTGTTTTTTGGAAAGACAAAACAACACAAAATTCTAATTATAAGAAATAAAAGATTTTTCACTGAACAGAGCCTGAATGCATCATAATGTAACTGAATGTAACTTACGTACATTGGACGTTAGCGGTGCTGCTAACGTTAAACAGATTTGTTGTTCACAGTGTAGCATTATCAGGGATCGGCGACTAGAAAGCATGAATGCCGATATCCTGATCGCATGTTTTCATCTGTAAAACTTTATTTCCCACTGTGATGGTTAAACGGTCTAATTATTTCGGAGGTGGGGCCGGTTACGGATCACGTTCCGTCAGCGGTCCGTTACACCACTAGTCTTGAGGCTGATGATATTACTGTAGAGCAAACAAAACCGAGCTTCATCAGCAGCTCCTCGGCCCCCGGACTGGCTGACAATTACTGCCACTCATCAGATCTACTGGCTCTTCTCTCGCTCTGTCCGTTCGTCTTTCCTTCCTCCATCTTTTCCTGTCCTCAGTCACCTTCCCTGTCACCTTCTCTCCTCTCTCTGTCACGTCGGCTGTCTCGCTTCCCTTTACCTGTCGCCCTCGAGGGGTTTAATCATCAGCTTAACGTCAGACCCTATTTGAGGGAACGTTCAGCGAGCTCCAGTTTCTATCACTCTTCTTTTTTTTTGCAAGTAAGCAACTTGAGAGGCGTTCTCGACGAGACGGAGGCCTCCCACGCGCCGACTGCTGGGCTCTGTTTGCATATGTTACACCCTTGATATAGTACGTGATGAACATATCTTTGAGTAAACAGACACTAAGATGAACGGCAGACAGATGTGAAGCTGATGCTTAACTTGTATTTTGAAACAACAGAGGCAGCTCTGCCATCAGTTAGCACCGGGACTGACAGGTAGAAGGAATGGGGGATAACAGGGGAGCTCAGAGGAGGAGTTGTACAGTCATTTCTCAGAGGAAGAGCTGCCTGGAAGGGAAGGAACAAATCGTCCTAATTGATAAAGCGTAATGAAAGGAGCCAGAGAAACACAGAATCTGGATAAAGGACACACTTCCATTCCTGTATCTATAATCACGGCTTGTTGGGAGATCAGTAAGCCTACAGCAGCTTAGCGGCTAGAAAAGACATTGCTTACCTGAAGTTTAAACTCATTTGGGGGTAGTGCCAACGTCATGGTACCATTTTACAACTGCTCCTTTTTATACTATTTTCTGGGTCTATTAATCTCACTAATCAGAACAGGAGGAGCTCACACACTGTTGTCAAGTGTGTGTTCCAAGCTGTCTCCTTCAGATCTTTGGCTGCACTCTTCAGAAGGACAGCAAAGTCCTCCGTGACCCCACATATCTTATTCCAGCCCTTCAAGTGGCTCCCTTCCGATAGACATTAGTGCTGTCAAGTACTAAAACAAATAGGAGAAGGGTTTGTCTACTGAACTCTTATGGCCCGCTGGGCATGGTTAATGTCTTTTGAATCAAATTCATTTTAATTCCATTTAATTCCACTGATCGATAGTTGCAAATGTTTTACGACATTTGGTAAACCCAATGTGAAACACTCCAGAGCACCGTTTGCATTGCAATATTTTATTCATGCCTCCTGTTCTTTGCAACGGTTGTTAGTATTTGATTTTTGGGAAGAGTAACTCGCAAAAAATCTATTTGCATCAGCTGCACTGATGTCCTGCAACAACACTTACATACATAATCTATTGATTTTAAAAGAAGCCTGGAAAGACTAAGAAGTTTGCAAACTTGGCCACAGTGAGACGTGATAATAACTTTCTCCTTAGAATTTACCACAATGTATTGCTGTCTTTTTAAAGTGCAGCTTGTGGCAGTGCTACTACCAGGTCCTTATTCAACTTTTGCCCGTCTCTCTCCATTTTGTAATAAATGGCCACTATTTTTTCCCACCCGCATGGTTTATAGGTGCTGAGCTCCCCAAGGGAGCAATAGCTGGCAAATTGAAAATTCATGACCATGTAAATATTTCACCAACACGGCACGGCTGGCATGCATCGCCACACTCACAGCCCCGGTTGCCGGCCTCGTGGCTCCTCTTGACATCGTGTTTGAAAAAAAAAAATGCATTCTCCCATTAATCCACACGCTTTCTAATTTCCAGATGCGACATCCCCTTTGACACGGTCGACCAGGAGACTTCATGAGACTGGACGGAATGAAACAGGCGAGGAAGAAACGCGAGACATTCAAGAGGATAGAAACGGGTGGAAGGGTGGCTTCCTGTGTAAAGTATAGAGCGCTGATACCGACTGCAGTATCTCAGTCGGTAATGGAATCATCTCTTTGGTTGTGTCTCGCCCGGTAAAATAAAGCAGAATATTCCAAACCCTGTCCGTCCGTCCGTTGCCAACTTGTCCATCGACTTTTACGAGGTAGTGCATTCACTCCATTCACACTTTAAGGCTTCACGAGGAACTTCCCGAATATTAAGTTGTTATTAAGGATAACACGACAGAAACTTGAGCACGCTTCCCTGTTTGACCAATCGGCTACGGCCTTTGATCAACAGCAAGTTCTGTATCTGATTATGTAAGAGCAAGAGCTGGTAGTTTGTAGGGGTGGGGGAAAAAAATCGATACAGCATAGTATCGCGATATTTTGCGTGGCGATATTGTATCGATACAAGGACGCCAAGTATCCATCGTTTATTATATAAATAAAAATGATTGAAGTGAGATGAACAGACTGAAAACTTTATCTTATTAGATAAAACATGTTGACACAGTTTTCCTTTGGGGACATAATTTGAAGTTAAAAAAGTAATAAATCGCAATATAGGCCTATGTTATCACAATACTCAGAATATCGCAGTATCGTGATAATATCACAGTATCGTGATAATATCGTATCGCGGGACCTCTGGTGATTCCCACCCCTAGTAGTTTAGTAGTGTATGATTGTGTGATACCCGTCATCATCTACGTCATTTAGTTGACAATTAGGCGCCAGACCCAATCAGTGCTACTATGAGGGACGATAACTTACAGTGGATCAGTCCTCTGCAAACCTGGTCTGCTAAAAAAACTCTCAGCTCAACTTCCTCTTCAGCAAAGAACGTGCCAGGTTTGACATATCAAGGCCACAGCGGAAAAGGAATGAAGGGAAATGTTCGTCTTTCACCCCTGACCCGAGATCCCATGAACATTTCTATTTGACTTTTTTGACTGTGTCTGTGCCCTACTTTGGGTTGTGACTGATTGATCTCCGAGGTTCAGACAGAGACTGACAGAACAAGGTCAGGAGATGCCACGGGGAGATTGAGATGTGCCAGTAGGTATAGCTGCAAATATCAAGCAAGTAAACAAAAATAGAGCTGAAAAATGTCAGACGACTGACATGTAATGTAGAAGTGAGACGACAGATGATCAGCAGTGTTACACTCTAGTCTCTAACAAACAGGGCTCCAGGCCGAGACCATTTAGCTGAGTTTTATTTAATTTTTTTTACATCATCATCGTATATATCATGTAAAACACCAGGAGGGACCGAGTATTTGTCTGAGGTGGCGTCCACATCTACAACGGGGCGCGGGCTTGCAATGGCGCTGATTTCACTGCGTGAATGCATTGACCCTAAATGGACCATAATGTACTAAATGAACATCATGCTGTGTAGAAGAAGACTTGAAACTAGAGATTGAGACCATAAACTCATGTTTACAATGTTTACTGAGGTAATAAATCAAGAGAGAAGTAGAGTCATTTTCTCATAGACTTCTTATCAGTGGTGGGCCGTCAGGGCCAGCAAAGCCTTCTCTGCTGGCCTAAACAGAATCACAAAGTTATAGCTATTTTATTATTTAATTTTTCATAAATACACTACATATATTGTAATTATTTTTCCCATTAGCTTATTTTCTCATTGCACAGCTACTGTCTTCCTCAGTTGCTCTGCTTCCAGTGCTTTGGTAAGTGAAGTGCGTTTGTGTTTTTACATCTGCAGTAGCGTTGCTACTGTGTAAATGTGTCTATGGTGCCGTTTTTATGATATGGTGAATATTGTTCCCTCTGATGTGAATAATATTTGAATGGTGTTCTTCAGTGTGCAGTGGAATGCGTGTTTTAGCGTCACAGAGTTGCTGGATTGATTTGTCATGCTTAAATATATGCGACTGGTTCTTGTGAGTTTGTTCTTGTCATTGTGTTAATTACATTGATTTTGACTATATGCATTGTCCGTTAATGACGAAGCATCCCCTCATGCGCATATTCGTGTATCTGCACTCTGCAGTTAGTGTATTTGTAGGTGTTGAGCTTCATTTTTACACGAAACAAATAATAACCTGGAGGGGTTAGGCGTCGGACGTTTGAATCTCTGTTTGTGCTGTTTTCTTTTACAAAGCAGGAATTCTGATCTGGAGAAATGGGGATTGAGTGGCAACTGCTTGAGCCCTGTTTGGATCAGTAGAGAACAGCTAAACGATGCGGGGAGAGTTGTAGCCTCACCAGAGTACAATGTTGTTCTGTGGTGGGCGTGTCAGGCAGCACTTGTGTCTGTTACATTGGGTGGGTTGCCAGGTTGAGCGCAGTGGCTCCACCGAAAGAACATTATATTTCCCACAATTTAAGCTTCTGCATTTTCCAAATGCACTAGTATTATTCAAACATATTGTTTGATTCGTAATGCGTACCGAACCATGAGCCTCGTACCGAACGGTTCAATACAAATATGTGTATTGTTACACCCCTAATAACTGTAGCTGTGGCATCATAATGAGGTTATTAGGAGGTGGTTCAACTGTAGTAGGAACAGCACTGAAGGCCCAGGTATTAAACACACGGCCCGCCACTGCTTCTACACAACCAGAGGAGTCGCCCCATGATGGACAGTTAATGTGTATCAACTTATGGTTATACATTTACGAACTGTCTTGAGGTTAAAGGACAAGAATAAAGCTACACATCTCTATGTTTATGTATATTTTGTCTCCGGTTTTAATTTTCAAACTAACATTATTTGTTGATGCCTTCAGTTACATTTTACATCTTGTCAGTTTCAAAGCTTCATAATATTTGCATTGAATCTAATCAACTTTAAAATAGCAAGTTATTATCAAAGCGCTGATAATTAAGCTGGTATTGGATACCAGGTAGGTATTACATACAAGAATATGATACATCTCTTATTGAGATAAATGGATTGAAAGCAGTTTCTTTTACAATTTTGCTGACTGAACTAATGATCAAACTCTGCTTGGTTATCAATGACATCAAAGTTCAGTTTGATCGAACCCTTTTTACTTTTTACTGGCAAAAAACATTCATCAGGAGAATCCAAACTGGCTGTCGTGAGTTCAATCAAACCTCAAACTAACCAGCCCTCAAAAAAAAAAGCATGTCGTACTGCTTTTGAACCGATGTCCTTCTCGTGTGCACCACCTTCCTCCCGAGGTTGAGAAGCTGACAGATCGAGGCCAGCCTGTGATGACAATAGCAAATTAAGATGTATTGCTTCTGCCTGGGTGATGAAATCAGGACATCAGAGGGGGAAACGGAGAAACAGCTCTGCCGCTCTCGCCGCAAGATCTTCCTCTGACGGAAGCTAATCCGAGCACCTCTGCAAAATCCGTCTTCCAATATTTTTTTATTCCTGAATTTACACTGTGTGTGTGTGTGCGCACGAAATGGTAAGATTCTTCAATCTTTCATTTTATTTGCTATAAGAGGTCTCGAAGGGCCGCCTGTTCATGGGTCGCCATAAATTGCGACACCTTAATCTTAAAGCGAGGGTGGAAAAATGATTTTGAGGCAGTGCCAGTGCCCGGACTGTTTGTCCAGCTCCCAGCTCCCTCCCCCCCCCCCCCACTGGCCTCTGTGAGCCTGCATACAGATGACAGTTTCTCTCTCCCTTGATCTCCACCGGTCCGACAGCATTATAAAACACATGTGGGCAGCCGTACCACCTTGTAAAAGTACATCAACAAGCTACGAGGGAGCTGGCGAAAATAATATGTAGTTGAGTCTGACTTTCTGCTTCCTGCCGTGTGCTGATTTATTGGTTTGCTTGTGTTTTTTACCCCACAAACGGACTTCCATGGTAAATCACAGTAATCTTGGATTCACTTTACCTGTCAGATCGCTAGATTTAGAAGAATAGTCAACCAAAGGAAATCTCCACGTTGTCTCTAGATCAAGTAGCTTTCTGTGTGGCTCGCTGAAGGTTCAAATATTATGTACATTCATTTAATATTTAAAATATCCAATCAAATTCACAGACATTCGAACACAAAATGATGATCTGCCATGACACGTGGTCACAAAGCACCTGGAACATCAGGGCAAAGCAAACGGGATTTTGTCCCGTCGAAAGAACGCGGAATCGACCCTGGTGCAGCTGACCACAACGTCAGAAGGTGCACAGAGGGCTTCTTTTCTGGTGGCCCAGATTACGAAAATTTAGAAGCCCCACACAATTACACAAGAACGTCTACTTCCAGCTGCGGTTCAAATGTGTGAAATTATGCTTGAGACAGAGGCAGCTGATGAACTGAAAGCTGTCCCACTCTCAAATGACACCATGGAGGAAGAGAATAGACAAACTGTCGGCTGACATTCTGTCACAGCTACTGGATGGGTCGAGTTCCTGTGAGCAACTTTCTATTCAGTTGGACGAATCAAGCCATATCTAGTGCGGCTCAGTTAATTGTTTAGGTTTGCTATCCATGGGAAGGAAACACTTTGAAGGGGCTTCTGTTCTGCAGGGAAGTGCCTGGGAGGACAACATGTGAGGATATATTCTGACTCCCAGATGCTTTCATGGATGAAGCTACCGAGCTGTGGGAAATGAGTGGCCATGATAGAGGGGTTATTACACGGAGTCAAGGGCACTGCAGTCACGTTTGTTTGGACGACTTTGTAGGGAGATGGATGCCGGGCAGGACGCAGCGCTCCATCACTCTGAGGTGCGATGGCTCTCCCGTTGTAAAGTTTTGCAGAGGGTGTTTGAGCCACTCAGTGAGATAGTCAGACCATAGACTGTATACCAAGTGGACGCAGCAGTCGTGACGTCACCCATTGGTTTGTGGACTGGGGTTTTGATGCCTTGAGTTTTGCCATTTCGGCCATCGCCATCTTGGATTTTGACAGTCACCATCTTGACTTCCGGTGCCATCTTCTTGTTCGCAGCCAGTGAAAGGTAGTGACCATATTTGGACTAAGGAGGAGTGACGTAGAGACGCCGTATACGTCTCTCTTAGCAACCTGTCAATCACTGTGTAGCCCCGCCCTAAAGCATACCCTGCTTCATGGTCTATTTGACTCTAAATGGACCATAATTTACTAAATGAACATCATGCTGTATTGAAGAAGACTTGAAACTAGAGATTGAGACCATAAACTCATGTTTACAATGTTTACTGAGGTAATAAATCAAGAGTGAAGTAGAGTCATCTTCTCATAGACTTCTATACAACCAGAGGAGTCGCCCCCTGATGGTCATTAGAGAGAATGCAGGTTTAAGGCTCTTCCACATTGGCTTCATTTTTCATAACCAAAGGTTGCATCCTGTTTAAGAACTGACGAAGGAGCACAAACTTGACATGGCAGCTTTTGTTTTCCAACCTTTAGTGTGTAGCCAAATTGGCTTATATTTTGCCAATGTAGTCAACTCGCTAAACCTCTATCCAAGAAGTCAGCAACAAAATCTCCGCCTTCATGGAGAAAACAAAGCTATGGAGAAGGATACAAGATGGAGTAACAGACATGTTCCACCACCAACTCTCACCTCAATGCACTGAGCGAGCTCTTCAGACCATACTCGTCCGATGTGAACACCGATGCCTGGGACTAGATCCAGAGAAGTGGCCTCACTGCTAGTCCTTTGACAGGACTTTGGACCCATGAGTATCCCAAACTCAGTGCTGAGGCCACGAGGACATCGCTCCCCTTTCCTACCACTTACCTCTGTGAGTCATCACTCTCCACGATGACAGCGATGAAGCCTAAGTGAAGGGCTCGTTTGCATGCGGAGAACGATCTGAGAGGCTGCCTGTAATCCATCACTCCGAGAACGGAGAAACTTTGTAGTGAGAGACGGGCTCACCCCTCTCATTCATTTAGGTGAGCTCATCAGAGTAGTTGTGAATTGTGTGAGATAACAATGTGATGGAGCCTAATTCAAATATTCCAATACATTTCTGAAGTAATCATCGCTACGATTTGTTCTGTACCACTGCGATGACAACTGAGCTCCAAAGATGTAAATAAGCCACAAAAAGGTCCTTGTTTTAAAGGTGAAGCAGTTCTTTTGTAAATGATTTATTCGGACTATGCTGGCCATTTTCTGAGAGTGAAATATAAATTATGTCAAGTTCAGTCCATATGCAATTTGAATGAGATGACCCTCTGTTAAAGGTGTATAGGTGGTATTAGCATTATTCAAGCTGAAATGTGTTTCTGTTTATCACTGTGAAGAGTTTTTTTTTATGAAAATAGTCCCAATGGCATCAAGTACAAATACTGGTGAGCATGTGCTAAAGCGGTGTTATGTGTTATGGGGCTCTTTGGAAAGTGTAAGGGATCCCTGATCCCACAACGTTTGAGAGCCCTTGTTTGAAGCAAACAATGAGTGAATTATTGAACAGCATTTGTATAGTAACAGATTTATGATGACTATGAACACTTTCCACATTTTTTCAATGTGTCTGACACATTTAATCAACACTTCATACCTCATGTTGTTTACCTGTTTTTACATTAATTAGGCTGCCACTCCAATCTGTTCCTGCCTCCTCACCTGCCAGACGCAGACAGATTTATAACTTTGGGTGCACGCTAATTAGAAAACCTATTTCAATGACGGAGTCAGATGGATTCAGTGATTTCCAGCCTGGATTTTGTTTTGATAAAATACGATTGAACTCCATCAATGACACTTATTCCTACAAAGCACTTTATTTTCAAATGTTAATGTCTAAACACAATCAACAGTAAAATAATTCTCGGTACTTGAACCTCTTTAGTATTTCTTATTACAATAATAACAATAACAGGAGAACCAAGAAGCATTGTTTGAGAAAGAATAATGATCAAAACAATAATTAAAGGCTTCTTTGGATATTCGGTTCCTCATGAATTTTTACAAATGCTTTCTGTAGCAGCACGGTTTTCTGTTGTTCCAAAGTACAGTCGACTTGATTGTGACATCACAGAGAGAGAGACTAGGAAGAGGGTGAACAGACTGAACTGCCCCTGAGCTGAACTGTATTTGATACCTGAATGTTCTTTTTATGATAATCACTACTCAGATAGCAGCAGTATGTGCAGCTTAAGGTGCCAACTGAAATGTCTTCTCCTGCTGCGGTGGAAAAAAAATATATAAAAGCGTGTTACCATGGAAACGCTTCAGGCAGCCATGCACCTTACTGTCTCTCTGTCTGTGTCTCCTGCCCACTGAGTCCTCTGTCCTCGCCTTGCACAAACACCAAAACAACCCTTGATCTCCGCTGGATGTTAATGGCTCATTTATCCTCACCATAGGCAGGAAGTGAGCATTCTGAAGCAAGGACAAGGGTGTGCAATATGACCATATTAGCTCATGAACAGTGAAAATGAAAATATCCAAATGATGCAATGAACTCCCTTTCTTTGGCCTGGACTTTCTTTCTGACTGATAGTTGGCCCTCATTAACAGGTAACTGACAGGATGAGGGCCTTGCATGCAGGGCTGCAGAGGTTGAGCTGCATAAGAAGCCGCCCAGCTGAAACAATAAAAAAAAAAAAACAAGTAACGGTGGAGATCCACCGAATCCGGCCAACAAACGAAAAGACGCGACGGAACCCCAACCGCTCTGCTTTGCTCCAGCAAGTGTGCAGGGTTTGGTTGTGGCTCGACTGATCTCAACAGGGCGGCCGGCTGGTAGCTGAACAGTGAACTCAAATGTTTCTCAAAACATTTGAGGTGAGAAGAAGAGTTTTGCGAGCCAGCTTTCACGCGATGGAAGGACTTAACTAGTATAAAGTTGAGGTTGGTTCATGATTATGCAGATTTAGATACGGCGAATGGTCAGTCAACTCGCCGCCGTCTCTCTTGCCCTCCATAGAAATGAATGGGATCCATTAACTTCACATACGTCCACCGATATGGTGCATCTACAGCATCAGTCTTCAGTGCATCAATAACTTTAGCAGCGAGGCTGTTAGACCCGAGCCAAGTTTGTTTGCTAACTGCTGATTGAAGTAAAGGGGGTTAGCAAAAAACTACAGTTCAACTTTATTCTTGGTTGTCGGTCAAACGGTTAATTATTAGCATCCCTTCTCCTTGTGCCCTCAATAATTTGGCATGAAGTTAACACAGCAGTCATAATCTAGTTTGAGTAAAAACTCAGCTCCTGGTGTTCTTCACTTTTACCAGAAGGTAATAACGGGATCAACAGGTGAACCAGCATTACAAATAGCACATGTTGTATTTGAAATGCTATGTGGTGGATGGAAGTTAAGCCCTGGTGAAATGTGGATTTCCAAAAGTGACAGAAAGATATTAGGAAAAAAGTAACGAATAAATATTGAGAGAATCTTTGAACCAACTTTAAAGTGATACACATATGAGAACAGAACTTGGTTTGATTTTTTTGTTTGTTTGTTTTAAATATGCCGTTGGGGAGACAGACCCTCCTGAATAAAAGAAACTCAAATATTGAATCCACCTAATCGATGCACACTTATTTTATCTTAGCTCAGAGAGAGTCAAACAGTCGGCCACTAACGTGTTGCTCTATCGAACAGTATTAGCTGCTCTGTTCCAACAATGTGAAGTTCAATACTGGTTTAAACCACGTCAGAGCACAAGAGCTACAAGTATGGAAAGGTTCACTAGCCACGAGGCTAATTCATGCAATGTAAAAGGCCATATGCTTCAGCTAATGGTGGTGAGTAGCATGCCTCCAAAGCAGTCAACCACGGGGAAACACTGAGTGGAGGGACCAGAGAAATGAAAGAGCTACTCGGGCTGTGTTGGTTAAAGCTGAGCAAAGCCCAAAAATAAAAATACATTTTGTTTTGAAATTTGACTGGCCGTATCTATCAGAAGACTCAGTTTGTCCACCAGCACAGCACATGAATAACTATAAACTACATTTGTATACAACTCAAATAGTCAACATGTCATTCCAGCACAATATTTGCATTTAGTATGGAAATGGAACACGAGTAATTCCACAAGAGGATGACTAATGCTGCTAACATACATTCACATCATTGCTTTGATCACATAAAAGTTTTTTTTTATGTGCATATAAATGTGTCTCCTGCTTGAGGGATTGATGGCAGCACTACAGAGGCAACACCAACCACCGTACAGATGAATGCATAGATTGTGGATGGAATGGCACCAACTGAATAATCCCAAACACCCAAAGGTAAGCGACCACGGTGGCTCTCCTAGTGCTGGAGATCACGTGCTGTCCACACTGTTGAAGAGCAGCTTCAGACCCACCAAGCCTGTGTGCTGTGGTGCTGCTACTTCAGTCACTGAGAGCAGGATGAGAGGCGCAGCAAACGTCTGAAGCAGCAGTTTATTCACGAGCCGGCTAATTAGCACTTTTAATGACCGGGCTAAAAGTCACTTCCAAGTAGCGACTGTTAAAAATCCTCAACGTGCAACTCAATTAATGAAAGAGCATTACAGAATGTGCTGACCTGTCGCCGATGTGCTGTAATCAACTGGTGACATGTGAAAGAGCAGAAAAGTCTGGACAAGTAAAGCTATTTCTTATGATTATAAAAGTTTAGATCAGAATTTTAAAAAGTGGATTTATTTTTCTCTCCAACAAGAAGTTAAAATGACTGAATCACCCGTCTTCATTGATTGTGAACACAGTCTAGACTGCAGTCAGCAGAAAGGGAAAAATAAAGAAGTGTCTGAAATGAACACTTTTTGTATTTTAGAGGCCTGGAGAGGTTAAACTATGCAATACTCCACTAGAAGACAGGGGTGGTGCAGTACAGTAGATGTCCATATGTTGGCATGTGACACATCCTGGCTGACAAAAATGCATTTCAGTCAGCACGGAAATCCAGTTAATAAATAAATTGTGTGCTCACTAAGCTCAGCAAAGTGTCTCCGACACCCAACGCGTAGGGAATACAGATTTCTCTGGAACATATTCATTATGACCAAGTATATTAGGGCAGATTTAATTGCTCGTGGGACCGCAGCCATAGTCCATTGTCTGATCTAATGCTGAACAGTAGTAACTGCTACTATTTGAGTTGTGGATCTCCTCCCATCGATTATTGATAATGAAAGACAAAAGACACATTTTAGATTTGTTTCCCCTCTGGTGCTGATTTCAGCCTGCGGCCGGGAAGCAGCTGGTCAGTGTTCAGTCAAACAGAGAGGACTCTGGAGGAGTCATGGGTACCAGTGATGGTTTTAATCAGCTGCTAGAGCCCTCCTGTACTGGACTGTGCACAAACCAGGTTTGTAATGTTTCCAGTCAGGATGCAGTCTATCGCTGCTCAGTGAAAGTTAACAAGAACCTCAGGTTTATTGCAAATAACCACAATAGATGACTATAACAAGAAAAATGATGCATTTTTGAGGGTTTACACTGACTTTAGGGCGGTTAAAATGATTCTTTGGACCGTGGTGAAAAACAACAGTTACGGGCCTTGTATACCAGCTGCTATAACAAAACAACAACAAAAAACATCTGCATCGGCAGATATGGATCATCGATGATCGGTATCGCCAGCAGAAAAACGTGATCAGGGCCATCTCTAAAAGTCATATTTGCTCCCTTTTTTTTCTGCTGATCCGATTCGTGACTCAAAACTGTCACATGATCCGCTGCACCCCTGGCCAACAACACTTCTCACTGCATACCACTGATAAAAAGGTGACACAACTTGCAGGTCTAGATGTCCCGCCATCTTTGCTGTAGTTTGAAAATGTAGAAAAATACCAGTTTTAGGAAGAACACACCAGGCTGACAGGTGAAGTCAAACACCATCCATCCATCCATCCATTTTCCACCGCTTATCCGGGGTCGGGTCGCGGTGGCAGCAGGTCAAGCAGGCCGACCCAGACCTCCCTCTCACCGGCAACATGTTCCAGCTCATTCTGGGGGATCCCGAGGCGTTCCCAGGCCAGCTGGGAGATGTAATCTCTCCAGCGTGTTCTGGGTCTTCCCCGGGGTCTCTTCCCAGTTGGACGTGCCTGGAAAACCTCCAGTGGGAGGCGTCCAGGAGGCATCCTAATTAGATGCCCGAACCACCTCAGCTGACTCCTTTCGACGCGAAGGAGTAGCGGCTCGACTCCAAGCTCCCTCCTGATGACTGAGCTCCTTACCCTATCTCTAAGGCTGAGCCCGGCCACCCTACGGAGGAAACTCATTTCGGCCGCTTGTAGCCGCGACCTTGTCCTTTCGGTCACGACCCAGAGTTCGTGACCATAGGTGAGGGTAGGAACGTAGACCGAGTGGTAAATTGAGTCAAACACCAACGAGGTTTAATGCCATTTTACCCCGGCAACAATGGAAAGCTTTCTCTGGAGTGGATCGGAATTGTACCGGCCAAATTATTGTTGCAGAAAGCAGATTTGAATGGGAGGCAGTTTAGGGCTGACTACCTTCCAAGCCTCCGGGCCCAGATGTGCAAATCACTGCCAGAGCAAACACAGCTCCGGTCCGTGCCGGAGGGCGACTTTATTACCTCACCCCCCGCACAATTTATGGCGCAACATTGAAAGGGGTAAATTCCTAATAAGGCGACCAGGCTTCTCTGACACTAACGAGTGGCTGCGGGTCCTGCAGCTAAAATTTACTGTCAGTCACAGAATATCCCCTTTTCAAATTGCTTCTAAGCTGCTTCAGAGAAGCAATTTGGCGAGAAAAATGTGAGCCACTGTAAAAGGTGGTGGTGGTGGTGGGGGGGGGTGGAATTTAAATGGCACCCAACCCACCACTCGCGCACACATTTAAAAGCAGATACACTTTAAATGATGTTACTTCAAAAGAGGTTGACGGGCTACGGAAAATAAAAGAATCTCAGCGAGCCTCATGACAAGATATCCTTTTTTTCCCCTCCTCCCAAAATGAGGCTTAACAGCTTTATGGTTCCCGCCTTCAACTAGAACATTGAGAGCATCGCTTTAAAGAAAATGTCTGATCTGTGTCTCCAAGGGCTTCAAACACTCAAATAATCACTCGGGGTTAACCGAGGATGAGCACAGTCCTGATGAGGCCTCGCTGCTGGCTGGTGGGTGGGGGGTGGGGGGGGGAACTGATTAAAGAGGTCAGGGTCCTAAGTCAAAACCTGCACAAAGTGATGCTCAGTCTCTTTCCTGTCAAACGCTCCTCATCTGTAGGACTGAAATGAGGAGTACAGTCTACTCCACTATCCATACATCTTCTCCATACTGTATGTTACAAACACTGGCATTTGTCCCGACTGTAACAAAAAGCAGTGAACAGTATACTTGGTACGCTCAGCATATGGTCGGGAGATGAAGCAAATCATGCTCCACGAGTGTTCTGAGAACTTTCTGCGGATCTTTTGATACCTTCTGCCAGCTGTTACAATTGGAATGCAAAGCAGAAAAACAAAGGACAATATGTGAGTGGAGCTCCAAACAAACTACCACACGATGTGCACATGGAGGGGTTTTACAGCAGGGAAGCAGCACTTTGAGCAAATTATCTGCAGCCTCAGCCCGACAATCTACAAGAAGTTCCCAAATTCTTGAATTACGTTCTCAGCTAATCAATGATCTCAGTGATTATCTTTCATTGATGTTCCTGTTCTTCTGATCAAACTCCGTATGACATCACTAAGGTATGACATCACTAACATGTGACATCATTACCGTTACCTGACAGCTGCTCCACAAACAGACAGATGTTCTGCTTGTTGGTCACATGTTGTTTTATTGTGTTTGAGACGACCAGAGTTCTACAATGTTTTCTTCTCTCTGATCCTGATGGGAGTCTCACGCTGTACTGAGCCGGAGACAAAGACAAAGAGACAGAGAGAGGACGTTTGAGACGAGGACGTCTCAGTCCAGAACTAAGAAAGTACCGATAGCAGAACCGCTAACTCTGGACCGCAACAATACTCTGTGTATTTACTGTCTTATCGGTTTCCGTTTAGAACCGGGTATCGGGGGGGCATCCCTACTCGTATTACATCAATAGAACTACTAATGACAATTATTTTTATCAAAGCAAATATTTAAATAAATAAAAAAACAATCATGTCCTATTCATTTGAATTGCTTGTTTTCTACAAATATAGATCCCTATATACTTGACAATAACAAAGTAAAAAGATTTTTGATGGTTTACACTGATTTCTGAAATTATTGATGGGGACAGTTCCGGGACGGCGGTGAACATTATAAAAGATTATCAGATCAGTGAAAATCAGAAACGGCACTTCAGACTTTCAAAAAATTGGAATTCAGAATAGGCCAACAAAAATGCAATTGGTGCCTCTCTAACTCTGAATACACGTACCATTGTACCCCTCCTGAACACAAAATCACAGATTTTGGGTGGAATATCAAATCCAACACGACGTTGCTTAACTATCCGGAGACGTGGCAACAACTTTGATAAACACAGACCTGCGCCGTATCCAGTTAGATCCTCAAACCTAAAGACCATCTTACCTCATGAAGCTGCGAGCAGATACGGTAAAGTGCTCCAAAATCTAATCCCGTCAGCTCAAAAGGAAGCTGTCACCATTGCTGCTGACCCGGCCTACCCTTCACCGTGTGTTTACGTTGGACACACAAAATGTCCCACACAGCATGTTTGCTGCTGAAGGAACCACGTCCTGCACTGATCCCAGCAAGGCCGGGGCAGACTCAAACAGCCCCGGAGACGGCTAGCGTGAGGCGGCGACAACTGGGCAGCCAGAGAGAGCTCGGTGCCTCCACTAACGTCTTATGACAGCGCTGCTCAAACACCGGTGAAATGTAATTACTGCTCGTTAGCGATATGGACGCACAATGTTTAATTGATTTAGTGTCCTGAGAAGACGTTTACACGACGGGTGAAAGTTCTGGTTTGTGATTCAAAGAGGTTTTTGTTAGCCAGCAGAGGAAATCAAGCAACAGACAAAAGAGACAAACAATAGATAAATGAAAGGCTGCAGCTGCTCCAGTGTTCAAACTTGGGTCCGGCGATGCCGTACCTGTGTCGGGCCTCCCCGATGGGACTTTTGGTTCAAACGTTTTCCGTCCTGGAGCAGAGTGCTACGTTAAGGAAATGTCAGACAGGAATTCGGACTCTTTAATATGCAACGACGGTCCTGAGAGATCGCTTGTGCTTTTACCTCAGCTTATTTCCCTCCTCCCCGTAATGAATTAACTGCTGTCTGAACCACATGGCGTAAACACTCAATAATACTGGGTCTGGAACCTCTATAGTATAGAGTACCAAACCCAATGTGTCTGTAGCATCAAGTATCAAAAGCTTTCAGGTAAGTAAAAAAAAAATTGGCCAACCATTTCAGATTTTGTCCTGTCAGTTTTTACTTGCCCTAGACACACATTTGCAGTAATCAAATATCAAAAACAAATTGTCAAGTTGAATCCTTATTTCAGTAAAAGAATGACTGAAATGTGTGCTCGGGCTTCAACTCATCAGCTTCTTCTTTACCCGCCGCCATTTTTTCTCGAGTGCTCGATCAGTACTGAGCATGTGCAACTCTCAGCAGAGACGAGAAGGAAGCAAGATGGCTCACTCCTCAGCCACTTCCATCATCAGCTCTGGAAAAAAAATATTATTTATTTTTTAATTTTAAAACTTGCCCAATCGGGAAAGTGAGTTGATAGATTTACTAGCCGGACATGGCATTTACTTGCTCCAGGAAATTGGGCAATCCCTATTGTTGAGCCCTTGGGAACTGCATATCTTTGAGTTTTGGTCACAAAAAAAAAGCAATTTAAAGACCTCACCTTGGGATCTGAGAAACTGTAATAGCCATTTTTCACTATTTTCGGACACTTTGAAGCATACACCATTAACAGATTAATTGAAGGAAAATAAAAATTTGTTGCAGTTCGCATAATTGCATGTGTTGTTTGAGCCGGTTGGACAAAAAAAACCTGAATGCGGGTGATTTAAAGCTAAGCGGGAAATGAATTCTTCTTAGTTCTAGTAGTATTACAGTATTGAATTCGTAATACTGTATGCTGGCCGAAAACTCAAACATCCATGATTGTCATGGTGGTCTAGAGGATTAAGATGCCAGACATGTAATCAGTTCAAATCCAGTTGCACATCACCCCCTTTCCTCTCAACCATCAGCCTGTTTAATGTGTGCTGATGAAGGTAAGACGAAATGATGCTGATAATTGCCTGATCTGTGATATCTGTAGGTTTTCTAAACCCTATGTGATTTTTAAAATAACCTATGTAACAATCTACTGCTTATTTCCTCAGCCACACAGTGCAAAGTGCATGCTCACATCTGCCACGAGAGAGACAACTACAGTATCTGTGTAACATGTAGGCATGAAAAGGGCATTTAAAAAAAACAGGCAACTGCTTTGAAAAGTGACAACAAAGACACATGGACAGATGAGGCGGCTCAGTACATTTACCAGCCAACACACACACACACACACACACACACACACACGTTGATCGTAGCCTTGGGGCCAGTACTCTACTAAATAACTGTACCATCAGGGCCAGGAGCCAGCAGTAATACTAAATCATCACTAAAACATCCAAAAAGACAAAGTTGACAAAACTGGGTGTACAAATGTAACATTGCAAACCCTGCAGAGCCACCCAGTGTGCCTCAGTGCTCACACGGCAGAGGGAGATCCTCCCAGCGGCTCCGAGGACATTCAGCACCATGGACAGCGGCCAGCTCACTTCTACAACGCTCTCTGCCAAACTCCCTGTTATTCAAACATAACCTCAGGCCCAGTGAGAGTGGACTTGGTTCTGTCTAAACTTGGTTAAAAGTTTGGTTCTATAAAGCCTGAAAACTAACAAGACAGCGTGAACTGTAGCGTTTCAATCAGTTACAAAACATATCGGACAATGACAGCACAGAGGGACCAACACACCTGAAGACTTAGACCGGTTGACAACAGAAACAGATACGCGGTTAAAGTTGCACTAAAGTGACAGGAGTTTGGCTGCACACCTGCTAGTGTGCTAACTAGCAGGTAGCAGCAACACATGTAGCTGACCGAGCCACGCGTGTACGCTCACGCGAGAGAGAACATAAGACACAAGGCATGAAAGGGACGCTGCTCTTAGAAATGTATCGCTGGATTAATAGTTCAATGGGGGACAAACATATATTATTTTGTTAGCATTAGGATGCTATGCGGCCTATTAGTGCAATATGAAGTGCTAAGTGTTGATTTAGCTCACCACAGCCTTATCATAACAGTCCGCTGACTAATTATGACATATGAACGCAGCCTAATGGCGTTAGTTATTAATTATGGCTGCTATATAGCCGAAAGTGTTTTTGGAAGCAGTGAACACATGGTATGGAACCAGGCCTAAGCTAACAGACAGCTGCTCCGGTGTAAAGAACAAGAGTGAGGGGGTTTAATCAGCCCAATTGGCGGCTAATGAACCGCGGACACCGTCGTGTTTTCAAGAACTCACCGAGGACGAAGAAGGGGAGCTCGGTGTTTTCCAGGTCGTCCACCACCACAACGTCCCCGGGGAAATCGTTCCTCACGGAGAACAGCAGCTTGGGCTCGGAGGCCGACGGACTGTGCATGATGCTCAGGTCGTTTTCCCGCAGAAACGGCAGCGCCGACACGGTGACGCTCTTCATCTTGCACTCGGTGTCCTGGCTCTGGTCCTCGATGCCGTGTAGACCTCGGACGTCGGGCGCGAGGACGACCAGGAGGACCAGCGCGAGCTCCAGCAGCAGCAGCGGCGGCATGTTGACGCTCGCCATCTCCGTCGCTCCGTTTTCCTTCTCTCGCCTCCTAGCTGTTTCTCTCGCAGCCCGGCTGGATGACAGAGAGAAGGCAGAGTGAGTGAGAGAGAGTGTGTGTGTGTGTGTGTGTGTGAGAGAGATACACTGTCGGGGCTCTCACGGCGTAGAAAACAAACACTCCTTGTTTCTCACATATGCTCCATCACGTGTTTTTTGTATTTTTTTTTAATATATAACACTGAACATTGACTGCGTGGTGGTCGATGGTCCTTTTACTGTAATTGATCGATAAACTGTCCAAATGGCTCTGTAATGGCCACGCATGGATTCGCAACAGGACTCGCAGAATGCCCTGTGGGTCCCAACACCAAAAAGCATCATCATTTCTAATTTAATTGTACACGCGCCCCCTCGCTGCATTTGCATATCATCTCCATGCGACACCACTGAAGCATCTTCAGCAGCTCAACCTGCCCCCTGTGATTGGGTGGACACTCAACGCATAATTGACTAATTGATGTGGTCGGTGCACAAGCTGGATGTAAAACAAGTCAACGGTCTGTGTCCGCGGTGTCAGCAGGCAGACAGAGAGGGCACCATTCAACTTTGAAGAACTATAGGCAAGATTCCATTCAGAAAGGATTGTTTTGTTTAGTTTAAATTAAAGAGGCTTAAACTTAATCCCCTTGATATTCCACAAGAGCCAGTTAAAACTCTAGAAAAAGCCAATCAAAAAAAATAATATTCTGCAGACAATTGATTGGCATTTTACTCCCTACTGTAACCACAGCCTATTGTCTGCTCAGCACAGGCCGAGCTACACAGACAGCCTTACGATTCCTGTGTCACTGCTGACAATCAATTCATCTGTATGTGTACAAGGGGAGACACCCAGGTGAATAGGCATTTTTAACAGATCAATATCACGAATTTGTGCCAATTTGCATATATTTCCTGCACAGAAATCTGAACAAAAAGCCAGGTTTCAAAATGTAATTAATTTTGTTCACATATTAGAGTCAAAGGTTTTTATCGAGGGGGTTTTGGATATCTCTCTGTATCATACATTTTTTAAAATACTATATAGCCATGAAAAAAATCTATTTTGGCCAATGTTTGTATAAATCAGACTATGAATTATATATGAACAAACCCCTCTGAAAAAACTTAAAAGATATGTATTGTAAGATTTCAATACATTCAGCAAAAAATAACTAATATATATCACCATGAAACTTTCCCAGTTGGTTTAATGGCATTCACCAAATACTTTTTGGTTCTATATACAAATGAGGCATTATTGAATGGAAACCTTTGATGCATTTTGGAGAAATCTACAGACACAAATAGACTAAGTAGTAAAATAAACACCTGAATGTTTATTGTGGATGTTTCTTTCCACTAGTCTGAAAGAAAAAAATGTTATAGAAGCAAAATCTCAAAATAAATCTCAAAATTGACCAGCGCATGAAAATGATGTTGCAGCAATACAGTTTTACCCTTCCCTCTACAACTGAAAATAAAGAAACGATTATGAAGTCCACATACTCTATTATAGCCTGTTAGGGCCTGCATTCTAAAACGCAGGACCCTGACAAGAGGTCGGTGGAGGTAGGACAGTTCACGAAAGGAACCAAAAGGGAGGCTCACGGAGTGCAGAGTAGGCTGGACGAGGGCGAGGTTGCACGGGGGAAGCAAGAAGGCAGATCCTGATCCACAGGGGGAAAAATATCAGTTATTTCAGGCCTCCACAAAACAACATGAGGATTAGTTCACAGAAAGACACAGGGACTATAGCTTTAACTATGAGAGCAGCTGATGAGACAATGACCCCAGATGAGTCTTTTGGGTGCAGAGGAATATCAAGGCCTCCTCCAGGATAGAAGACGCTGTAGAGGGGAACAAGACTTCTAGCAGCTGATCCCGCGGAGGAATATGAGCAAGACATGACATGACTGCCTCTGTTGATGGTGTGCTATATTCTTTTTTTTCAGAAATAAATGATGTGAATGAACAGAGACAGGACATGAACATAAAATGCTACAAAATAAACCACATATCACATGTGGAAGAACCAAGTGCATGATTTTTTTCTCTCCGTTAGTTCCACTCATGGAGCAACAGATCTAGAAATGAGACTGGGCGTCATGGCCATGCACCTTGTCAGTATTTCTTATTTGTAGTCACGATTGATGGTGGCTCTGTAGAATGTGCAATCATCTACGCCGTATTAAAAAGAGCTGAAGTCAAGTCACATCCAGATACTGCTGCTTAGCTTTGTAACGCTGTTTACTGGCCTACGCAGCGGCTCCCAGTGTCCCTGTCATGACTCATGTGCTGATTGGTTTGAGCGGTTAAATGCCCGGCAGTAAAACCCACAGCTGAAAACATGCAGTTTTCATGTGATGTCATAAACATGGAAAGATGGCAGCTTTCAAATTGTGAAATGTCGACCCTGAAGTTCAGCTTTGTACATCTACATGTGGCAATGATATTTCCAACCAATACTCTGAGAAAAAACACTGTAATCTAGTCTAGAAGGTTGAGTGGAATGGTGAGATTTAAAGGCAAAACATCACCTGATTTGCATTTATTTTGAACCAAAACTATTGAAATGAACAGGATCAGTAACCATACTGTTGTTTATCTGTGTTTTTAGGACAGGAGGGCGTCCCAATATGGGTCAACTCTGAGGCCTCCTGTCTCCTGAGTGGTTGGTCATTTTGGTAAATCAAACCTCTTTCTAACACTCTCTCATGACTCATGTAAAGATAAAGTGAGTGATTTCTGACAGATTGCACAAACTATGAGACCAATTGGGTAGAATGTCCTTTACAGTTCATCCTGAGGGAAACACTAATGTTTGTACAAAATTGAAATGGTAATCCATTTCATAGTTGTTAAAAGCATTTCAATCCGACCCAAAGCGGTGCACAAACCAACCGACCGACATCGGCATCCCAATAGCCAGTTGCCACTTTATCCACCTTGTGGAGCTGAAGGGTGATAACTGTCTTCGGTTTCATGACTATGAGCGACCTCTTTACCATTCACCTCTGTCTCTTTAAAAATGACGTCCCCATACAACTAAACTGCAACTGGTGATTACGTCTCGATAGAAACATTACGAAACAACGTACATCAAACATTTAACGCAACGTAAAAATGAATCCGAGTTGACTTTTGGTTTCACATAGGACACAAACACCTGTCTACTGCTCAGAAATCCTCCTCCCTGCACAGACTTCTGTAGCCTTTGATTAGAAACATAATTGTGATACAGAAGAAATCCCTCAAAACATTGACAAAGCGCTTTTGTTTGGACGAGATTTTTAGGAGACCAGGCTGTCCCATTACACTGACTGATTCGATCCATTGTTAATTTAGAAATGTTGATTGGTGCAGCTTTAAGAACTTAAGTCAAACTGGACTTTCTGCTTGTATGTCGACTTGACTTCAATTTTTTGTATGATGACAACATCAAGAAAACAGACAACAAGCACACACAGAGCAGAACTCCAATATGCTGAGGGCTTTAAGACTCTAAATCCCATGACTGTTTTGTTGACCAGACAATTGCCATTTGGATTTGGATGCAAAGCTGAAGGAAAAGAAGATTGTGTTTTCTGTGTCACCACCGTCCATCCATTTAATATTTAAGCAGCTCTGTGGTCTCCGATTAACCGCCATTTCTCTCTCTGTCGTTCCTCATCAGGAATATTTTTAAAGTCCAAAATAGGGCAATGTTTGGGATCCAAGCTAAAAAAAAAACAAGACCAAGAGAGGGAAGTGGATCGGCCTCGGCCACCCGCAGTGAAATATTAAAAAGTTAACTGTGATTGAAGAGAATAAGTGGAGCAAACAGTGCCCAGACTATCCCACATGCATTATTGATGGTGGTTCTTAAAGACACTGGTGGTGGAAAATTCATCAGTATTCAAATAAGATCAAGCGTATTATAAAGTTTTTGGATGTGTCCGCCCTTTTTTTTTTTTTTTTTTACTTCCAGACTTCTCTGCTGTTGGACAGTCCAGTACAGACAGAGTGAAACGTTTCTGGTATATTGCCTTTAGGTCCCACAGAAACGCTCAAATGATCATTTGGAGAATGTTCACTGTCAGCATGAACTGAAACGTTATTTCTCTGTGCAGTTTAAAGAATAAGGCTGGTGATGTTCTATATTTCTCTTCATGTCAACAAATCCCATGAAAAAAACAAAAGTAACAAGTATGGTTCTTGTCTTCAAAGCCTGATATATCTTATTCCCCTGAGCCAGAGACCTCCATTGCTGTCCAAAATGTAATAAAAACATTATGCTGCACCGAATGACATGTTCCTTTATTACATGATTACAAAATATAGTTTCAATATTAATAAATGCAATATTTACATCTGTTTGAGTAACATTTGCTCAAAGTACAGCGTCTTTAAGGAAATGATTTAGCCATACTGAAAAGTGAAAATATCATTTGACATCTTTACATAACTATCAGTTGACCGCAGGCTCCACAGAGTAATTGTGAGACGATCGTCCAGACAGCGAATGTCTAAGGGGCTAACGTTAATAACTACACAATACATAAACTAATCAGACCCCAAATTTGATGCTCATGTCATATGCATCTCCCCCACCTCTCTTATTGTGAAAATAAGGGCACGTTTTTGAAAGGGCACTGCGCTGGTGTTTTACAAATACCAACATATCCAAGAGCAGCTACGCAAAATCCATGTTCCTTAGTCCCCTCTCTTCTTCCAGCGCTCTCCAACGAGGAAGAGCTACGCCAATGGCGATCCCTGTTGGTCCTTGCCGTTCTTTTTTTTACTCTAATCCTTCTTCTGTATGCAGAGTTTCTTAAACCCCATAATGCTATAGCCATCCTAGCGGAAGCTATATCTACCCCTAATGTACCTGCTCTGTTCTGACCACCGACCTGTCAGAGCACGAGCTGCAGAGAACTTCCCTGTAGGGATCCCTAAAACATCCCATTGTGCCTCCCCATTTACTTTACAGGTGTTTTAGCACTAGTTGAGTCTTAAGACCGCGCTTGATGACTCGACCGAAACTTCTACGACTTGTCAAAGCGTCTCCTCGATGTATTATACAGTGATGAACAGAGAAGATGAGCGAGCAGCTCGACTCTCGCTCGGATTATGCAGGGATCCGGTGTTTGTGATCAAAGGGGAAAGGAAGAGACTCGGAGAGAGAATGACAAAATAGGTTTCCGTGAATGTGCACAGTGTCTGCGCGCGCCAGAGTGACTGGAAGCCAGGCAGAGATGAAATTCTGATAGATTCACTCGCATGAGTTCTGGGTCGCTGCTGATAATCAAAAGCGGTGGAAAGCATGGATAAGGAGGGGGGGGTGAGAAGATAGACAGTCAGTGAAAGTCAAGACAGGGAGAAATGGAGAGAGAGACAGAGAGAGAGAGAGAGAGAGAGAGGGAGGGGAAGAAGAGAGCACATACATCAGGGGCTGAGACTAGCAGGTGCAGCGGTGGCGGGGGAGGGCTGGCCGAGGGCCTGTCAAGAGAAAGAGCTCACTGTTTTAATCTTCAGACTTCTTCCCCGTTGCCAAACTATAGCCAGGCTTCGGCCCGCTGCATGGCTCGCTCTGTGATCGGGAGTGAAACAGATTCATCTTTTCAGCCCGCTCGCTCGCCCCTCAGCCTCCGCGTGTGCTGCAAAGTTGATTTGGGCCTAAAAAAAAAAGCCTTTGTCATCACGCCGCTGGAGCTCCAATAACTGGTTCAGAATCCTCCTGCAGCGGTTGTGTTCAAACATGCCACTTGAGACTAACCGGGGCTGGATTACGCGGAGAGCCTTTTAACCCACTGCTGGAGGATTGCAACGGCATGAAATTGGCGGTTACATGATTCCCTGTGCATGCATGTGTTTGTGTTTGTGTGTGTTATGAGGGTAGGGGGTGCAGCGGTTGGATGAAAGCAATGTGTTCCTTTTCTGTGTCCAAGCGTGTTTGCCGTGATGCACGTAGTGCGAATCTGTTAGAAATAATAATAATCATAAACATTTTCATCACAGCAAGCTAAATCTTATGGATTTAATACAATAGTTTACTTCGAGCTTACTCCAGTTTTCCCCACAATCCTCTTATGCAGTTGTTCGCTGCAATCACAAGCAATCGTTCAAAGCTGTGTTCATCAGAAAGGCTGCTATTAAGAGATGTTCGCTGTTACAAATTCAGCAACTGCAATCTTCTTCAGTCTTTTGAAGAAGAAAATAGAACATGGTTTAGTGTTTTTGTTCCTTTATGGTGTGAATTTGTTCAACGTATCCTCATACAACAATTTGGTATCTTAAGAAAAGGTATTTTTATTATCCAGCAACACAAGCAAGCAAGGCCCCTGCAGTGGAAAACCTGTTTACGTAACAAAACCTCTTTGTTCGGTTAAGAAAATATTTGATTGTGTTAAAGTATGGACAGGAAGTGGCGCTACTTTAGTACGGAAGATTCGTGACAAATAAATTGAAGGCAGGGTTGGTAATCTTGTGAAACTAGCACGAGCACACTAGATTAAAAAAATTCAACCAACTGGAAAACCACTGCTAGCGACTAACCCTCTCTCTTTTCATGATCTGGGCAGCAGGTGTAAAAAATATGCGTGACCTCTAACCTCCAGACGAGAACTGCACCTGACACTCGCTGCTCATGTGGGCCGTGTGGCTGCTCTAACGTCGTTGACATGGGCGCCGAAATATAACGCAAGAAGCTCTGCGACGCACACGCGCCGCTCACACTTCTTGTTGACATTACAATGTCACTAACCTGAAGAAGTAACTTGTGACATTACAGCAGGGCTATTCCATTATAACTCAAGAAGGTCCAGCTAGAGGGAATCTCCTCATGCAAAGGCTTTAACGCAGGAGTCCCTCATGCAGAACATTACAGTAATGTATAATGATTTAGTCCCATATATATACTGAAGTAGCCAACAGTTGTATTATCGTCTGGATGTAGTCAACAACTGACTGTCAAATCAAATAAAGAAAGTTCGATTGAATAATACCTCAACAATATTTATTATCAGATTTCAAATTGAACTGGATGAATTATAAATAATAAATACTCTAATAATAAATACATGTTCTCTCATTTCAAGTAAAATAAGGGCTGGATTAAAAAAATAAAATACATGACAGAAAGCTTTTGAAATATGAATATAACTGACTTGTCCTTGCTCTGCAGCTTTATATTCATTTCATTCAAGTGTGAAGTGATGTCAACCAAAAGAAAACATGATATATTCTTCTCATCTTCTAACGAGAAGAATTTGGGTGCAGGAATTGTATCTGTGCCTTCATTTCGGATGTGAGTGTACGTCTGCTGAAAAGAGTTCTGCTTTGTCTCATAGAGCTTCACGTTACCTCTTTTAATAATCCGTCATGGTCTCTGAACACATGAGACATTCTGGTTTTAAACTGAACACATGAGACATTCTGGTTTTAAACTGAACACGTGAGACATTCTGGTTTTG
>NW_022280112.1:379390-413489 GCF_004355925.1 Anarrhichthys ocellatus | reverse complement strand
GGTTTTGAACTGAACACGTGAGACATTCTGGTTTTAAACTGAACACGGGAGACATTCTGGTTTTAAAATGAACACGTGAGATATTCTGGTTTTAAACTGAACACGTGATACATTCTGCTTTTGTACTGAACACGAGATATTCTGCTTTTAAACTGAACACGTGAGACATGAATTCACCTGTAAGAGTCTGTCCATTCTTGGTTAAAGACATTCTCTGTCCACATTTCTCTTTTTGGAGAACGCCATGTGGAATAACTTCTCTCACTATTCTGTCTCTCTCCCGTCTGTGTATGTGCTATGAATTTCAAATTTAGCTTCTTTAAGTAAAATTAGCAATACCACAGTGTAGAAATAATCTTACAAGTACAAGTCATGTACTTAAATATTAATGTTAAAAGTAAAAGTACTCATTGTGCAGAATAATGTAAATTATGTTGTTGGATTACAGTCATTGACGCATTAATGTAACTTTCCAGTACTTACTAAAGAAATAGCCTTTAGCATTATGACAATATATATGTATGAAGCAAGTGAATAAAGTAATACATCAGAAAAGAAAAAAAGAACAAAAAGAAAACTGCCAGCCTTTTTTTTTCTTCTTTCTCGACAGTGAACCGGAGCTTTGTGATGTAGGAATTAGCCTGTAGTCAGCAGATCTTTCAAAATTAGGTTTGAATGTGACACTGCAGATAAGTAAGTTATTGCTGCGCTCGGCAGTTTTGTAAAAGCAGTGAACCAGTGGAGCTTTTTTTTTAACATGAGACATGGGGCCTGGTCCTGCTAAACAGTAGGGCTGCTTGTGTCTGACTAAATGGACGTCTCCCAACATCAGCACTAAAAAGGACAAGCAGGCATTGTGCGCCTCTGAAACATGAAAGGCACCATTCACACATTAGCTTCATCTCCAGATAGCTGTGGACTAGAAAAAAACAGAGCTGGTGCTTAAGGCTTAACACATCTTCGTTGATTAGTACACACAGTCTTTTTGCAGTGTCAGCCGCTCACCGTTACCTCAACTACTCCAACCAACCGACGCCTGCAGAGAGTGAGCAATCGCCATGGTAACCGGAGACTGGTTGACTGGGGGAATTACCATAAGAAACAGATACTGTGTAAACCCCACGGCTGGGGGAATATTTGGAGAGCTTTTCCTCAACGAGAACACTTGAAGTGTTCATGCAGAGGAGCACTTGTAGCCCCGGTCGGCATCCTGATCCAGTGTCATCGCGAAGCCGCTTCCATCTTGGTTCCTTCTTCATGACACTGATTCTGAGGCCCCTTTTAGGCCCACAGCTGCAAAAATGCAACATCTAATTGAAAACGGTCTGGTTTTAAATATAAACCACTGTATCATAGCAACATTTTAGGTGGGAAAATAGTGAGATCTCATTTTCCAAGTTCCTCTCCCTCTAGATTGGACAATTTTCCAAGTGTAGTATTTATTTTAATTCATTCTTGTTCATGTTTAGATTTGGAGGCAATTTTTTTGAATGATGCAAAACTGCAATACTGGGTTTCAATCACTGTTCCCATACAGCGTTCGTAGCTAAATCTATGAAAAATGAATGGAAAAACCCGTACAAGAAGGGCCGGCGGGGAGATGGATGGATCAAACAAAATGTTTTTCCACCCTGGAGAATGTTGTTCATGTCGCATGTGAAACGAGAAGTCGATGTTGATGTATTTGTCATGTAACTAGCGTACTTAAGGGGATTGTTCATATAGTATTCATAGCCTGAGATATATAACGTTTGGTGGAGAGAATTCATTTTATTATGGCTGTTGACAGTATTGTCTGATTTATGGAGTGATCAAAAAAGAGACAACCAGTATTCCCCCTTTGAAAACTTTTGACTCTAATGTATCAACAAAATGAAACAAGAACTTTGAACATGGCTTTATCTAATGTTCAGATTTCTGTTTGGAAATGTATTTATTCACTTGTGCTGACCCCTCATTTGAAACAGCGGGCTTCATTCTGAACACAAATGGCACCAAACATGGCAGCAGTCAAATGAAATCCGTTAGACCGCCAGATGCCAGCGGAAGAAGTGCATGTAGCGTGATTCAACATGACTGATAATGATCTGACTCCCACCACAACAAGACAAATGTATCCACTCCAGCTTTAGCAACGGAAAAGGCCGTTTGCTCTTCGCAGACGACATCTGGCGGAGACAGGAAAAGGTCACTTGGAAAAAGACTAATCTCATACTTGAAAGAAGGATATCTTACAGGCAAAGATTGCATCATTTGGGAGACAAAACTGAGAGAAACGCCTGCAGAAACAAAAGCTGTTCAAAAGATGAAATGAGATGCCATGAGCTCAAGACGAGACGGAAGAAGACCGAAAGCACAGTGGATACAGGAAGGAGGATTCATAAAACATCAGAAGTCATTTCATGGTCTGAACAAACTGTCAGGATCCAGAACCGGAGGAACAACAAGGCTGCAAACCATTCCAGACGACTGTCGTGTTCCCCCTCTTTGTCCGTCCTTCTAACTTCTGCATGCTCCAAGCTCCTAAGCTGTTGTTCATCCCAGTGGAACCAGACTTTGATGTACAATACAATATTGAATTTTTGAGTAATATTCTATACCTGAAGAAAAAAACATAAAAATCACTTTTATTGTGGGCACAGACACAAATTACCCTCCGAGAACGTTATCGTACAAATGACGTTTGATAAGTTACCCTTATAGCAGTTATAGTAATTCACATATCGTCGTTTTCAGGTGGAAACCTCATACCTCCATATTTCGTAATTTTTTTAAATTATTTTTAGAAATCAATTTTTCTTTTATTTAACCAGGCAAGTCATTAAGAACAAATTCTTATTTCCAGTGGTGGGCTGGCATCATCTGTCTGTGGTTTTTCTACAAATATTGAACCAATGAAAAAAGTGCTTGTGAATAAATCTCCTAACCCCATCGGATCCTCAAACTGTCTGCAAAAAACTCGTATCTCATTTAGGAGACTAGCGTAGCTAGCTAGCTAATGTCATACGATACACTGCCTCAGATCTGGCCGTTCTAATCAAGGATGAACAAAACACCTATCTCAACACTCGCTGGTCAAAAACCTCACAACTCCATTTGAGCTCGATTTCGGTAAAATATGGATTATATATTGATAGATGCACGTATCTGACCATGTATGAAGACACAATACCTTCTTTGACGATGCAGTGTTCAATTTATTAAACTAATTAAAAGTAATGTTTTGTGACATACAAGGTTTCCGCCCAGCAGTGACAATATGCAATCAAGCCAGGGGGACAAAAGACACCTCCCCCAAATGCTCCATGGGGGACAAAGTCTGACGAGAGCTATTGATGAAATGTAAATATCTGACACTGACTGATTTGAACTGGAGTTTGGGGCAACACAGGGACCACAGGTTGAAGCTGCTCACTGTCACATATCTAATAGTGACAGACCAGTTTGGACCAGAGGGTGAGATCCTCTGAATGTTTACTGTCCTCCACTGAATATTTAAAGTAGACATGACTTTTAGACTACTTACAGGGCTAGTTGGCAACCTGGCAAACTATTAAGCTCCAATGCTAGCCAGCATGCTAGCACTTGTCAATCACAATAGAGCAGTGGTTCTCAACCTTTTTTCAGTGATGTACCCCCTGTGAAATATTTTTGCAACCAAGTACCCCCTAACCAGCGCAAAGCAGAAGGAGGCCTCACATACATATGTGGAGGCAAAGGGTAGTAGCTGCTCCAAAGCTTTCTGTCCCAGGTCTCAGGGTGCTCCTGCTTCACACACACACACACACACACACAACTGTGTGAGTGTGGTTGTGGCAAACTTCATCTGTAGGCCACGGTCAGATGATACTTCCAGGAGTTTTTCCTGATAAGTGACAGGTAGCTTGCTTCCGTTTGCTTCGGACAAGAGAAATGGGTTTCTCACCCGATCCAGCTGTGCAGATTTCTCCTCCATGTCAGGAAAGTAGGAATGAAAATGTTGAATCAAGTTGGTCAAATGTCCCACTATGACTATGACTTGACTGGAGCTCTGTCCACATCCTCACAGGTGGCGTGTGCCAGGTTGGGTCAAACCATCCTGGTATGGGGGAGACTCTGGGTTTTTAGGATAATGAAATTGACAAGCCTACTGAATCTAAAATTCAGTTTATGAACTTAAACTTATATTTTATTGAATATTTATTAAATAGCTATTTGTAAAGGATGCTAATTTTAAATATATATTTTTTTAATCTCACGTACCCCCTGGAGTGCCTTCACGTACCCCCATTTGAGAACCAAAGTCGTGACATCACTTCCTATCTAGCCTTTGTTCCACTAACTTCTGTGACACAATGCAATCTGTCAATCAGTATTTCTTCCATTCGACTATTATGAAAAAGTGGAGCGTGTTCCCGGTGTCTTCTTTCGGCTTTCTCTTCTTCTACTTTAGCTCTCTACAGCTCCCCGAGCTTCTTCCTGTTTTCTTCTATTTACTTTCCCTGGCATGTTGTTGTCAGGACTGTACTGTCATTTAATTCAATAAAGGGTTATTGAAGAGGGTTGGTTGTGGGGTTTGGTCATTCGCTAACAGAACAATAACTTCACACCGTTTTTTCAAGAGATGTGTGTGTAATGGGTCCCTGTCACTTAACTGTCTACTGGCCATTCCTCTTTTATAGAGCAATTTATACTCCGACAGAAGGGTTGAAATAAAAGTTGATGGTGCAGCACAGCTAATAAGCAAGAAAGGCCTCCTCCAATCTGGGCAGTCGGATCTCTGTTCTGTCAGAGCCCAGCTCCAATAAGAAAGCTTGCTATTGCTCAATCCCCAAAGTTGAAAAATTGAAATATTTGCATTCCATTAATTATCTTCTCTCATTTGTTAATGTTTGAAAATGCTGATTTCACCAAGCCGTTATACATATGTTATGTGAAGCGGGAGCCACTATGAAAGCAGAGCTCTTGGTCGACCCGTTCCAACCCTCACCTTTGGTAAAGAGCTTTGGGTCGGGACTGAAAGAATGTTATTGTAGGTACAAGAAACTAAAATTTGTTTAATTCGAAGGGGAAACAAATAAAAAGCTTTAGGGTGTGGCTACCTTGTGATTGACAAGTTGCTACCATGATGACCTGTCAATCAGGATGCGAGGCAATACGTATCCACGACACTATGTAAATTGAAATAGCTTGAATAGATGTTGTGCTCTCTCCAATGCATCTTGCCAACCAAGCTAGCTAGCTTGCGCTAGCGTTGGCTGGTATCTCCCCTTTTGATACGCCAGCCTGACTTCTCCCCAGCTCCACCCTCGCCAAATGTGGTCACTTCTGGCTCGAAAATGAATAAAAAACAAGATAGTGACGGCCTAAATGCTAAACTCGAGGCTTCAAAACTAACTCCAACGTAAACCCATCAACATCCTTATTAGACAGTCAGAGCGACCATCATCGCACGTAGAGCAAGAAAGAACATGTAGGAGAGCAGATGGGGATGGTTGAGTGGGTCAAACAAACACAGGACTTTCACCAAGGAGACCACTTTCCGTGTCCCATGTGTAACTTCCATAGTAACATAAGTAGGTTTATCATGTAAGATACGTATGTTTGTTATATTAAACCAAACCACCATCTTTTCCAAAGCCTAACCAAGTCGAGTTGCGGCATTAACCTACTGCCGAGTAGTTTTGTTCCCAAGATAAATATAAAAACTAGAAGTTTATTATAAAAAGAGACTGTATGCATGTTATGAGCAGAAACTGTCCCACCTTCCCTGACACGTCCAAAAGTGATGAGGGGTACCCTCATAGATTAGAAGCTATTGGGGTGCTGACCAAGCCTCTTTACTTGACGGGTTGGGAGTGAGAATGGGTATTCTGTTTGCATCCAATTGGGGAAAGACCCTTGGTCAGCTCCGGAACACACCAGAGGGGGTTTTGAGAACACCTTGGGATCCCTCAGGATTAGCTGGAGGACGTTGCTAGAGAGAGAGGCATTTAGACTATGTTGCTTATCCTGTTACCACCACGACTGAGAACAGGATAATCCGGCATAAACAGACGGATGTTTTAAGCTGAAATCACTGGAGGCATTGTCAAGTATGACTGTAGCACTGTCTTGTGCATTAAATGAACACAGCGTTCCCTGACCTCAATTATAAAAGAAGAAATCAATATTTGGACCCTTCAGCTGTGCTTCCTATTCATTTTGGGTCGACATAATGGAGTTATACTCTGGGCGACTGTGGCTAATTGGAGAGCAGGGCCGTCCTTCAATCAGTGGATCGGCAGTTCGATCCCCGGCTCTGCTAGTCGCATGTCCTTGAGCAAGACACTTAACCCCAAAAATTGCTCCTGTAGCTGTGCCTACGGTGTATAATGTGATAGAATCTGAATTGTAAGTCGCTTTGGATAAAAGCATCTGCTAAATGACTATAACGTAATGTAATGTTTAGACAGCTTGCTTGACCTCTTGTCTGATTTTAGTTGAATTTGAATTATATTTGATTTGCATATGACTTTAGTTGCTGTGGTAACTGTACCACCTCCACATAGCCCACAGTGACAAAACTTTTTTCAAAGCATTGAGCTAATAATTGAGATAATGAGATCCAGTATAACATCATCTTAGTACTGTAGATAGTGCACAATGTAGACTGGAGTTACAATCATGCTGTATAACTTTTATTATGGGATGTAGCTTTACGCCAAGAAGGACTGATGGATGTGTTCTCACGCTGCTGTCTCTGAATACAGTTATTGCTGTCATCAACCTTTTCAAGAATTACTGGAGTCCTCACATGACATATTATAAGACCAACAAGGCTTCCGGCTTTGTAAGCTTCAATTTATTTTTTATTTTTTTACATTATTCATTTGCCAAACAAAACATATGAATCCCACTGTTCCACTTATTAAAGGGGATTTAGATATTAAAAGAGAAGGACTTTCATCGGGATAAATGAAAAAGACAGATGAAAAGGAGCGCTCGTTGGACTTATTGCAGCTGGATTTCTATACAGCAGTAATTTGATTGTTCAACCCTAAAACCAATGACTGCTGTGCAAAAAATACAGTTGGTAATCCTGCTCTCTTGTATTTGTCAGAAAGCTTTGATCTAACAGGCCAATTAAATGTGTTTTGTAATCTTTATAGTGCACAGTATAGTATGTGCAGCGTACCCCCCCTCTTTCAACCATCAAGTGTCGTAATTGCAGCTTTCTTCTTGGAATCACACCTTGTGATTGGTTGGTCAGGTAGGCGGAATAGCGAGTGGTGATGATTTGGATCCCCCCCCCCCTCTTTATTTGGATCATAGAGCTGGTAAAGTCGAAACATCTTTGAACAAGCTCTAGTGATGGATATTTTGTGAGACCTTTTGATAATTGATCAGAACATGTATAATGAGGCAGAATAATAGGATGTGGCTGTGGTGCATGAGGAGTTTGTGTGTGTGGGGAGGGGTAGATGGGTAACGGGAGTACCTGAGGGCTGAGTGGTAGAGGCGACTGTCTCTGTATCACTCCCTCTCCCTCAGTCTCCAACAACTGGCACAAACACTAACAAGGTTTGAGACGCACTTGAGCTCCCGTAAAGCACAAAGTCATTTTCGTGCCACCGACTTCAAAATGCAAAATGAAGCATGAGGAGATGAAATGGGCCACCTGGAGACTCTACCTCCTCTGTGTTTGATGGTAATTGCTGGAGAAATGGGGTCGTAATTGGGCTCCTGAAGATTGTGTTCAGAATTAAGCTCTCTCAGAATATTTCAGCCAATAGTGTCAATGAATGGAACATGTCCGATTATAAAATCCATTCTTATGCCAACTCAATTGTTTAATTGTTTCAGCTCTTTTGTCTGGTGTGGAAAATATAGAAGCCAAATATGTCAGGATCCCTGTCAGACCAGACACCTCCCATGGCCACACAGCTGCAGCCACTCCAGCCGATTACCTCCTGCAGGCTGACACACCAGACTCGGGTCCCACTAACGCTTCCCCTGGCACTATATAAACTCTGGTCCTGCAGTCTGGGGTGCTCAGGTCGTACCGTCTTTCACCCGCTTCAACCCCGTTGCAGCTTCTGCCTCGAGCGCCTGCCTCCGGTGTCCGTCGGTCCGGGAATCCCCCATGCCCTCCTTTGTGTTAACGGACTACACACCGCCGCTCTGCCCTCCTTTGTGTTAACGGACTACACACCGCCGCTCTGCCCTCTGTTGTGTTAACGGACTACACACCGCCGCTCTGCCCTCCGTTGTGTTAACGGACTACACACCGCCGCTCTGCCCTCCGTGGTGTTAACGGACTACACACCGCCGCTCTGCCCTCCGTGGTGTTATCGGACTACACACTGCCGCTCTGCCCTCCGTGGTGTTAACGGACTACACACCGCCGCTCTGCCCTCCGTGGTGTTAACGGACTACACACCGCCGCTCTGCCCTCCGTGGTGTTAACGGACTACACACCGCCGCTCTGCCCTCCGTGCTGTTAACGGACTACACACCGCCGCTCTGCCCTCCGTGCTGTTAACGGACTACACACCGCCGCTCTGCCCTCCGTGGTGTTAACGGACTACACACCGCCGCTCTGCCCTCCGTGCTGTTAACGGACTACACACCGCCGCTCTGCCCTCCGTGCTGTTAACGGACTACACACCGCCGCTCTGCCCTCCGTGGTGTTAACGGACTACACACGTCGTCAAGCTGCCAGCCCTCCGGTGTCGAGCCACGGGACTCGCAGCGTCGATCTGCCTACTCTCCGGTGTCGTGCCACGGGACATCACGCCGTCAAGCTGCCAGCCCTTCGGTGTTGAGCCACGGGACTCGCACCGTCGATCTGCCTACTCTCTGGTGTCGGACCACGGGCTCCACACCTTCCTGTCTTCCTTACTCTGGCTAAATAAAGTCTGTTTCACCGTACTCTGTCTCCTGTGGTCTTGCTATTGGGTCCTAACCGTGAACTCCCGTGACAAAATAAGAATATGGATCAATGAGCAAAAAACACGATAGTCAAATCCCAATGGTCAAGTCCTGCAGATGTTAATTCTCAGTTGAATGCACCCCTAACCATAGATGGCTACATTAGCGACATTAGCATATGCAACACCTGCAGCAGTTTACAGGACTGTCTTGATTCCAAGTCTCTACCAACTCAGGTGGCTAGCTGATTATCTCGCACCGGAATTATTGAATCTACATGAGGAACAAACTGTGTGTGTGTGTGTGTGTGTATGTGTGTGCTGGGCAACGATTAAAATTTTTAATCGATTAATTGCAAAAAATCCATGCGATTAATTGCAATGTTATGGCAAAGTTCAATAATGAATTCCATAAAGCAGAGTATGCTTTAGGGCGGGGCTACCTTGGTAGTATCCTGTCAATCAGAATAAAGGCACAGTAATGCGTATCTCAGCCACTGCTCCTCCCTCTTGTCCAAACATGGTCACTTACGGCTACAAAAAAACAAGATGGCTGTTAGCAGATGTGAATTGTACAGCGATTCTGGCGTGTATACCCAGTGCTGATCCAAAAATAATTACGGAGGAATAAAACAACGTGGGGCATCAGTTCTGTTTAGTGGATCTCTTTTTCCAAAGTAAAACTTTGACACATGTCACCTTCAGCACCTCTTATTGGCTGTTCTCTTTGTCCATCACACAGTACCTGAGTTAACTCTATAAAGCCTGCATATGACAATACAAATAGATAACACATGCAATTGCGAACACATTTCCTCGTCTATGTTAACATCTGCCAAAATGCCAAACTCGAGGCTCCAAGCCAATGGATGACGTCAAGGTGACCACTGCTTTACAGTCTGTGAGTGTACTCCAGGATATGTCAGTACACAGTGACATCACTGCATATCAACAAACTGCTGGGTGTGGCAAGAGGTTTTTATATGTGAGGACTCTATTTTATTTTATGAATCATTTAACATTAAACACTTATTTTTGACTTTTTTTGTAAATCCTTCAAATCTTCCTCGTAACCCTTAATGTCTGCCGGATGTGGCTGTGTTACCACACTGATCATAAATGAGCTGCAAATGTATTTCCATTATGCTTGTAAAACACACAAAATGCTGGCAAAATAACACAGAGCTACAGTGGGAATGTGTCTGATTGAAGACGCTCAGCTTCTGTTACACCGGTGGACACTGGAACCTCAGTTGAGCCGTGGCACAAATGTAGAAGTACACGACTAATACGTGAGGGGTTAGATACTGACTCAAGTGAAAACGTTTAGTTGGTAAATACCAAAAAAGGACACATGCACATTCTTATCCATCCATTATTCACATTCAACACAAGCCTAGTTTGGATAGGACAAAAAATAAATAAACTGCACTTGCAAAAAAAGGAATCATCCGTGCGTCAAAGGTGTATAACATATAACACAGCATGCGCAGACACCTTAGCTGACTGACTCATTATGTATCCACATTCTGGACTTCTTTGACCCGAGTCCGGCAACCGTCACAAATCTTTTTACTTCCTTTGCACGCTTTGCCCTCTGTAAAAAACTTGCTTGCTCCCAGAAGAAACATTTTCCCATCTAATAGAGGTAGGAAGAACAAATAGCTGGGTCGAACTAATTACTGTAGGAAACCAGCCAAAACATCTCTCTCTGTCTCTGGTCTCTACTCTGTGTAAACTCCACACAAACACTCATTTCCTCACATCCGCTCTCCCTCTCTCTCCTGAGATGTGACCACAGGGAGCGTTTCTATACGTCAGCCCTGCAAGACGGATGGTCGACATCTGCCACAAAGCCTCGCCGGACATATTACCTGAGACACCAAACAATAACCCCTGTACACACACGCACACACACTCAGAAAAAAAACACACGGAAGGAGAGCCGCGCCTGGCCTTAAACGGCCTGCCAAGACCTGACCTTCTAGTTACGACCGTGATCACCCCCATGGGCACGGGTGGCATCTGGCTAGGTGATGTTAGTATGTGTGTGTGCGTGTGTGCTAACTGTGTGTGTTCTGCATCACGCTTGCTTGTGTCCCTGCTTCTCTGCATGCTAGTGCCGGCCCGCCTGTTTGCATGTGTTTATCTGCATGTCCCCTTGTGTGAGTGTGTGTGTGTGTGTGTGTGTGGCGTTGGCATGAAGAGCAATGCCACAAGGAGCATCAGAAGGGCCGTGCGCCCCCAGAGCTTGACCATCTGTGCGTTATTGGTTGTCATTAAGGTTTCTAATTTGGAGGTGTCTTGGGGAATAGCCAAACGAGGGCAGCAAATGTCATTACGCCGTTCCTCGTGCCGAGCTGCCGTGACCGTATTTACATATTTATACACCTTAATTGTCTTTGCCTCGCTGCCGTGACATTGAGGCAGCCCGAGTTTAGTGTGTGTGTGTGTGTGTCTGTGTGGGGAGACAGGGTGGTGGAAGTGTTGTACACAGTGCTAGTTAAATCAAATTTAGCTCCAAAGTGGATTTAAATCAACAAAATCATCCAGAGCAGAGTGGAGAAGCAGCAGAAATATGCAAACAGCTCAGAAATGAAGAGAAAATATTTTCTCTAAATGTTCGATGGCGTGCATGTTTACATGCCTGCATTACAGACATTATGCGGACTCGTTTGTTTTTACACACATCAAGCAACGGCCACACCGGTGATGATGCTACTGGTTTAACAACATTTCCCAGAAGCTATCGGTAGCATAGCCTGTCCTGAAGGACACGTCCAGCAAGAGATTACACATACAAGTTATGTAACAGTTTGTTTGTTGATGTGAAATAGCTTCAAGTGTGTTCAGCTACTTCAAAGAGCACCTCAGTGTTGCCAACCATTTTCAAAGGAAAGTCACTAGATAGCGCTAGGTTACGCCATGCGCTAATGACATACGTACGTATATAAGATTAAAAAAACAAAACAAAGACAAGCTAAACTGAAAGGCAGGGTTGGATTGTTAAAACGATCCAACCAAAAACAGTGTTGCCAACTCTTTTCCAATGAAAATATTGTTGAAGACAACCAACCCTGCCTTTAACTCACTCTAACTAGGCTCGATCTAAACTCAGCTCTGTCCTTGATTCCGGTACGCCCACTCAGCAGGTTTTAGGCAAAAACTGAATTCCTGCTATATCTCCAAAGACATTTTTGACTGCCTTACTACCATAAAAATTACTTTGGGGAACTTTTATTGACTAATAACATTGTTATATATATACTGTATATACAACATAGATATCAAATATTATTTTGTTGTAATTTCTCATTCTGTGGATCCTGTATTTTTTAATGGGCCGCTTCCTTCGAAGGGGAGGGAACAGAGAGAGAGAAAAGCAGGTGCACCATCGTGCTCTATTCCTGGTGTAATTAGAGGAGAAATGTCTTCATCTCCTTCACTGTATTCACTGTGGTGACACTCAGGAAGGAGCCCAGAGAGATGGCAGTGAAAACATGACATTACTCCTCACAGGTGATTCTTATGTGTATATACTCTACCTGTTTCATTAGGGGGGAGCATCTTTTTTTTTTTTTGCAACAATTGCTAATTTTTAATGAGGTGATAACTCTGATACACAATGGAAATACATAGAAGGAAGAGATAGATTGTAACTTCTGCTGTTCATCCAGCCTGGAGCAATTGTTTTTGCTACCATGTCTGTTTTTGTTGTTTGCTGCTAGTGTGCTGTATCCTCTCCTTTACAGATTAGTAGCTGATGTAAGACCATGTAGCTCCACTATTCCAAATTAATGAACACTACCCTGTAGTAAAACCTCCCAAACAGTATAATAAAATATCAACCTGGAGACAACCCAACCAATCAGACAAATTGTAGCTCTCCACCAATTATAGTGAATGCCAATTATAGTGAAAACTAGCCTGTTGCTGGCTCCAACCATCGGAGATAGCAAAGCACTGCACCCATAGAGCCAGAGGAAGCGAGTGGAACTGTTAGCTTCTGTATCTCAGTGTAAAGCTCTCATTGAAAAAGTATTTTGGTTTCCATTTGTAGTCTTCATTGACCAATGAAGTGACAGTGGTCAACATGTGTTTTGTGACTCTTGTCGGGGGTACTGTGGGAATACGGGGTACCTGGGTCATTGCTACCAGCCATCTGGTCCTTGCATGACCAAAGTGAGAGCTGTGTCCGTCAAACACGTTTCCGGTGCACGTTGGCCTCCGCTAGGGTTGTCTGTTGTCATCAATCCTGATTTTCATGGACAGGATTTCTAGGCTCAACCACTGAGGTGATGAGGAAGCTGAGCCGGAAGGCAAAACTCTCTATTCAAAAGTCATCTACATTCCAACCCTCACCTCTGGTCACAAGCTTTGGGTTGTGACTGATAAGATCGCGGATACAAGCGGCCAAAATAAGCTTCCTTTGTAGGGTTGCTGGTCCTCAGGAAGAGCTGGAAAGCGTTGCTGGGGAGAGGGACATCTGGAATACCCTGCTAAGTCTGCTGCCCCCACGCTCTGGCCCTGGATAAGTGGAAGACAAGGGATGGATGGATGGACGTGTGAGTGGGCTTTGGTTGAGTGTGGGTAAACAGTCCATTTGGAGAGCAAAAGAGGTTGAAGGCACTGGCTGAAAAGCAACTTTGGAAACCCATGGGCCATTGGCTAGCATAGCTTTTTATTAGGTTTTTCAAAAAAATGTATCGATGTCTCAACAATCTGGTCTATGATGTTGTGTCTTAACCCAAACTGTACTCTCACCTTTTCAAGATGCTCATCGGACTGTAATCAGTGTAATCAGTGCAAAATGGAAGATATCCGCTGGTCGTTGTCATCATTGATAGTCTATGGGTTCCGACATTGCTCACCTCTTGACTTGCACCAGTCTGGTGACACTTAACCCGCAATGTTTATAGACACAATGAATGACAGTTTTACATTTTTTTTAAATCACCATTCTTTTTTAGACAATTGAAGTAAAATCACCGACAAACTGATATGTTGTCTGTCTACATTTGTAGTAAGACCCATTTTTTACAAATGTCAGTATGATTTTAATACTTCTGGAACCTCGACCGTTACCTTAAGCTGTTCATTTGTTACGAGGAGGATCGTAGGACCTTGGTTGTATTTCATGGGCCGTGCTGAAGAGAGAGTTTGTTGTCCAATGACTCTGCAAACTTATTCAGTGACAGCCACCAGTAGCACAAGGTTCCAGGTTTGTTTTCGGTAAATAATGCCATCATTTTCAGAAAAAAATGTATAATTAATCATGTTAGTGTTGCATGTCTGTGTCTATTTGAGTGCCACAAAGTTTTCACAACTGTGTGAAAATATTTCATAGCCCGCAGGCCCAGACTGCAAAGGTGACTTCACAGGTCTTTGCTATCAGAGCCTAACGGTGAAAAGATGATTTGCCTGCAGCTCAAAAGTTCACAGACTCCCCACTTTCTTTTTTAACATTTCACAGGAGCTGATTTTTTCTGTGTGCAAATTCAGGCAATGTCATTGTTTCTTTTGCTGTTTTTACCCTTTGTCTTTGCTTTGTTGTATTTTTTTTTATTGGCAAGTATCTTATGGTTGTATGGTTTGTGTTGTGTTGGCCTGTAACTTATTTTTCTTAATTTTTGCTATACATATAAATGTTAGAAAATGTAAAACAAATCTCCAAGAGCCCTTTCATCTCCAAAACCCAAAGATATTACATTTACAATGAAACAAAACACACGAATACTGAACTGAAAGGAATACTTATCAATACATTTGATAAGCTAATCAGCAAATGTTTGGCAATTTTCATAAACTACTATAATGATTAATCAAGTATTAAATTAGTAACAGGTGGATTCTGTCAATTGGCATATCAATTAATCGACTAATTGTTTCACCACTATCTTGTTGGAACAAATGAGAAGTGGACCTGCACAAATAGTACATCTGGATGCATAGATACCACATGTATTCTTTCCTTGGGAGATCCCAAAACATTAGTCTCTACACAACGCACAAACCACCACATCACTATAACAGCAGGGTGATCCCTTTATCAGTCCTGTGAATGACAAACATACGCCGGAACTTTCCCAGCGGATTTTGAGGAGCTTATGAGCAAAACCATTGATTGGACTAGGCAGCAACTTCCAGTTCTGAAAAGTGAAGCCAATGCGTAAGTGCCTTGAATTTATATCTTTCTGATGACCATCAGGGGGCGACTCCTCTGGTTGCAAAAATAAGTCAGATTGTCAATAGGTTCAAGTCTTCTTCAATACAGCATGATGTTCATTTAGTAACATATGGTCCATTTAGAGTGAAATAGACCATGAAGCAGGGCATGCTTTAGGCCGGGGCTACACGGCGATTGACAGGACGTACCATAGTGTTGTCCTGCCTGGGTTTTGTCAGTGTTTTAGTCTTACTACTTTACCCTTTGTACAGTGTGTTCTCAGCTCATGAGAGTTAATTGTATCAATTTGGTCGCCAATGTCTTATTCATTGTTTGCTTTTACTTATCTCTGTCACTTCTGGTTCCAAAGAAAAACCAAGATGGCGGCAGCCAATATGCTAAACTCGTAGCTTTAATACCACAAGGCAGTCAGTGAAGTCACGTTGACTACGTCCACTTCTTATATATTGTCCATGGTTTGTACCAGATGAATCAGGGACTACATAAAGCTCCTATATGACAGTATTTTCCAAAAGTTCAAGAAGGTAAAGATCATTGATGGTCATAAAGGTTTGTAGGAGCTGACCATCTCCGATTGGCCAAGCACAAACCTCATGGCTGCTTTAACTTGTGTACCGCCACATTCACAAAAACAGGAGGTGGGACGAGTCTGACATTCCTTGTTGGTTATTAGCCTCGTCGGCTTTCTGACCCAGTTGAAGATAGAGAGTGAGTGACAGAGAGTCAACGAGCCGACAAAACAGGCAGGTTGGAGAGAATAAGCGTCCATTCAATTGGCTGATATCCTTTGAAGTGGGTGATCCCATACATCCATGCGCAGACACAGGAATGGCACATTAAAGCTATTTCAAACAACAAGATAAAGTAAAAAAGAAAAAGCTATGAAACACATTTGATCTAGACATACAGCTAACTAACCACGGGTCTCAACACTCTGAAATTACCGGCGACGTGATTGATCGCTTCAAGTCGCCACAGCTTTCTCCTTCACGTGATTGTGATCCAACTGAGCACTTAAAGTCACCGTAGGATACTGATTGGTCAAGACCTGCAGGGGGGCTGTCAGCCAACATCAAGGAAGCTAAATATAGGAATGGACATGTGTACGTTCTCAGTACAACTCACCACTTTGACATTGTGTTCAATCCAGGAAGTCATTGTTATTATTCCAATATGGCCAACCCCCACAGTGTGATGTGCTCATGGAATCAGCTTCTTTCTCTGGGTGTTTTTACAAGTCCATTTCAAAATTAGATATGGATTAAACTTGCCGCACATCTGCCAATCTCCATCCGTCTTTGGAGACATTTTCAGATTTTGCCATTAACACATAAAAACAATTGCCACCTATCTCATCGTGTCCCTCTTTGATCTCCTCTTCAATTCGGGTTTTGGCATTTGGCACAGAAGGGCATCTGTCTTCGTAACCATCTGAGCTGAGATGATGGCCGTCAGAGATTCCTGCATGTTCACGTGTGAAAAAGAAAAGACACGAGGGAGATCCTTCAGCTGTGAATAATATTTAAGTGAGTAAGACACTGAACCCCTAACTGCTCCCCGGGCACTCCTCAGCAGCCCACTGCTCCTAATGAGCTAGGGATGGGTTAAATGAGGAGTTACATTTCATGTATGTGTATGTGTATATGACAACTCATAAAATTTCATTTTTTGTTTTTTTTTAATGTCCCTGCTGTCCAGTATTTAACATCACGGCACACAGCCGAAGAAAAAAAAGCCAAATAATAATAAAGAAGAGAGATCAAGCTGAGCCACTGAGTGGGTGTTGTACTTTCTAAGCCCCGAGACAAAAGAAATACATATCCTGTGGATTTCAGTGAGCCGCTGTCATCCTCTTGCTCTTCTCCCATCACCGTCTTCTGTTCTAGACGTCTCTGCTTTAATCCCTCATTTGTTTCGAGACGGGTGGAGGTGTGACAAGAGCAGGAGCGAGCGATCCCACACTAGCATACTCCGATTCAGAGGACACAAAAAAAAATCGAACTAGGCGTTTGCAGTGTTACAGAATGCAAATGGTTTAGCTCTAATCTGGCTCGTCCTGCCAATAAAATGTTCCCCTATGTTTTCCTGTCAGCGATGAGGGCTTGGCTCCGGTGCGTGCACATAAACTGGGGGTGAGAGGTGTACTTTTAAAATTCTGTTTACGCAGTCAAATCTATATTTAAAGTGCTTTTAATGAACAGATTCATCGCCAACGCATCAAGAAAAACAAAGCATGCAAATGGTAAGAGGCAAAAAAAAAAAAGGACATGTTTTTGCAGAAGTTGCCAAGAGCTTGTGTGTGTGTGTGTGTGTGTGTGTGTGTGTGTGTGCGTGTGCGTGCGTGTGTGTGTGTACACCTGTATTCGTGTAAACAGACACAAAAACAACGCCTGAACGGTTCCTCTCCTTTTGAGCCGTGAATGTTTTGACAGAAAACTTAAATTTAAATTTGCATTGCTTTTCTCTGCTCCTCTGATCCCGTTCAAGCTCGAGACTCCGTCCAATATTCTCGTCCCTCTGAAGCTGCAGACTGCAAGGCATCCATTTATTTATTGCTCTGCCAAACCGGCCTGGACTGCTCCTCTGATGTCAGTCCATATATAACCAACTTCCCTTCTGTGGCAGCGAGTCTTATTCACAAGCAACTATATTTTCTTATTTTAACACAAACCACAATCTTCTTCTGAACCTAACACGGTAGTTTTGTTTTCCTAAACACAATGCAGTACATAGTTCTATTTCACAACATTAAACGTGTGTTTAAACCACGCACAGGACTTTCACCCAGGAGACTGCTGTTTGTGTCCTGTGTGAAACACCATGAGTTCTTTCAACGTTTCTCTTTCTGCTATTCTGAGCATTAAAATAGCAGCAAACAACTATTCACGATGAAAAATGTAGTGGAGTAAAGTCTAACTGAGCGGAGAATGAACCTGATCTCACAGAAATGAAATGACCACAAACTCTTTACAGCTGATTGCATGGAACCACCATGGAAACATTCTACTGTTAGGTTGAGGCAACACAAGCACTGAGTTGGGGTTAGGAAAACCATCATGGTTGGGCTTAAAATAAGTATGGAAACTAAGTTAAATATGTAAACACAAAACGTACGTTACTTCACAATAACTTCACAATAACTTCACACCAACACTTTAGGACAGGAACACTGGTCGACTGAATGAAAGTCCTGTTTGTTTGCCCCCTTCTGCCCAACAAGTAGTCATTCTCACTGTTTATACTAAGTCACTCTGAGCGTGGCACACTCACGTGGCGTTTAGCGTTAGCACCATTTGTTGTGAGTCCCCGGCTCAGCCGTCACCATGTCGAGAGCCATGTGGAGGCAATAGATACACTCCGAATTTCGTATTTAGCACCTTTAAGTTACAGTTATTCAATGTTATGTAAGCAACTATGTTGGTAACATAACCACTTCACGTACGATGTCCCATAATTAACGTAGTACCTATATTTTGTAACAAATATACTTGTTTAAAAAAACCAACTATGATCCATTCCTGAACCTAACCAAGTAGTTTTGTTACACAACGTTAACCATGCGTTTAAAACTGTGACCGTTTCACAGCGTTCAACGGAACGGTCATTTATGTCGTTTTGTGAGCCATTAGCGAATGACCTATGCTGTTAATTTATGAGGACATATTGCTGATTCAACAGCATAAAAAGGAAGTTATACACACTTCGATGCTCAATACGAATGAGATGACTTTCTGTTTGGGGAGTCAATGCTGCATGAAAGTTACTGTAAATCTCAAATGAAAGCAGGGTTTTAAATGGCAAAGGCAGGGGTTGGAATCAGGTGTTATCTGTACTCTACATGGTAAATCCAGGTTCATGTAGATTTCCATAGTAACAATTCAATCAGTATAACAGCACTGATGGTAACCAATCTGTAATTTCACAGACGTGTGGTTTTCAGTCACTCATTATTTACAAATGCTTTTACTTTACTTTGGAGGGATTAATGTGTTCAACTAATGTGAGACTTCTGTGGAGGAAGGAGTGACTCAACAGCAAATGAAAAAACGTCAAAGTGTAAGATTGTGTGAAAGTGATGGGTTCATATTACTAGCAAATTAAAACTGGAGCATATCAGAAAATAGGGAATATGATCAAATAGAAAACAGAAGGAATTACAAACATATTTCCGTTTCAGATACAAGCCCGGTTCAAATACATGTTGGTTTCAAGTTGACACAAAGGATTCACAGTACCTAAAGAGAATCAGTGAAGGAGTAAAACGTAATCTGTGAGTTACGGCCTCAAAGTTTGCTACAATAGAACCTTTCCACACCTCATTTTGACACTTCACAGCAAGCAAAGCACAGGTTGGATTAATGAAAGAGTCTCTGGAAGAGCCATCACCGGTTACACCTGTGCTTTTCTTACTCAGTCAAAATGTCTGCTGTGAAGAAAAGGTCTATTTAATGAATAATTCACATTAACATTAATTGCTAAAGCCAGGAAATTAACTTATTTTACATTCTTGACAGATGGTGAGCATCAAGATATGTGCCACGGTATAGTGTGTGATTACCAGTTAGCTAGCATCTGTTACAAAATAATGTTTATCATCTACTTCATATTATTAAACTTGCCATCAACAATGGCTTTATGAAAGTCATAGACACATTTTACTTGCATTGTTTTTACTTAATAAATAATAATGTGCACAATAAAACCTTGATGGTTGCCTTGAGGCGGTTGCTATAGAACAGTGGACGCTATACTCTAGGAGCTTTGTTTCCATCACAGGCTACCTTTATATTATTTGAAGATTTGGCTTTATTCATTAGAGAGAATGTAGCTTTAAGGCACTTCCACAATGGCTTCACTCTTCAGAACCGGAGGTTGCCGCCTGGAGGCCACTTATGACCAGGATTCTTCTGGTGTCCAGACCTGGATCTTTGTGCCGAGGAGGCAGTGGTTAGTGTATACCTGCTGGGTTCCTGTTTGCTTGCATATTCTGGGCAACATAGTGGAAGCTTCTCTTTACGAAGCGCTGTATTTCTTTAACAGGTGGAATTGGTATTTCCTGGAGATGGTCACATCTTAATCCACTCCGACATCGATGTTGACCCTTAATGTTGACCCTTAATGTTTCCATTTTATGGCAGATTATAGAAGCTTACTTTCTATCTGCAACTTGTTCCCTTGCCCCCCTCACCCCCCCCGCGACCCTGTCACTAAGCAACAAGGACAATGCATGAGTCTTACGTGTTTATCGCAGACGCAGAGTGATACTAAAAGTCCAAAGGAATTAGAGAGTGGTATGTTGTGTAACCAATCAGATTGCTCTCCGTTATATAAACCCTCTTATAGTATCATGACATATGGATGCAAACATTAATATGAACATGAATAAGGATGTCTTCCATCCATCGATCATCTGAACCGCTTATCCTTTTCAGTATCGCGGGGGCAGGTCGCCTATCACAGGACTAACATACAGACGCACCTCGAGCTGCAGGTCTTTGGACTGTGGGAGGAAGCCGGAGAACCCCAGAGAGAACCCATGCTGACAGGGGGAGAACATGCCCACAGAAGGACTGCCCAGTCAGGACCCTGGGGTCGAACCCGGGTGCCTCTTGCTGTGATGTGACAGTGCTAGCCGAGGACGGACAATATTCAAATATTGTCGAGTTACATTTTACCCCCATATGGCTATGTGCACAACATTCTACGTCCTCTCCCTTTGAGCCTTGACGCTCTAGGAGCGACTAGCAGCAGTCAGGGCACTGATCCTTTGATTTGAGGGAGTGATGCGCGTATATAAATATAAATAGCTGCGAATCTGCTGCGCCGGGCGGAGGACGTTCCCGGTGCCTCTCCAAATAAAATGCTGCCTAGCTTGCCGGCGAGCATCTCACTCTCCTGATGAAGGCTTCACGTGTCCCCCGAGTTAACCGAGTTCATATTGAAACACTTCCCGGAGCGCCGCCATCAATCAAAAGCCTGCAGAGTGATTTTGTGTAAACCCCCCACCCCCTCACTCCTGCTAACGTGTGCCTCTGTGCCACGAATAATCGCAATATCCGGGGCCCACCTCATTTGCTCCCATTATGGTTTCTCAGGGGCCGTCACTAACTTTCCCTTCCTGACGCCCCAGGGCAGCAGGTTCAACGCCGAGGAAGCTGCTTAACTGACACACACACACACACACACACACACACACACACCAGATATTTCTAAAGAGAAGCGTGCGGACACATGGAGGCGTACGACTCTGCCCGGTAATTGGACACATTGTCGGTATGAATTCAGTTTTGCTGGGAGTCAAAGCAGATCCGCAGCGGACAGAATTTGGCCAAAGCACTGGGAGCGAATGAGAGGGTAACCAAAAAAAAGAAAAAAAGGAGAGAAGCATTTTCACTTCCATTAGCCAGACTGTTACTTTGGGCTTAAACACAGAGAGCCCCCCCCTTCTTACCAACACTAGAAAAAACTCTCTGTTTTTCTCTCCCTGCTCTTTAACTCCTCTTTCATACCACTTCTCTCATATGCCTCTCCATCCTCATCCTCTGTTTCATCTCAGGTCTATCTTCCTCCGCCTTCTCCTTCCATCCTCTCATTCCTCCTCCTCCACCACTCTCTCTCTCTCTCTCTCTCTCTCCATCTCCTCAGCGCGCATCATCACAGCGCGCTCCTCCTTTCTTCTCTCCCTCTACCTCCTTCTCTGCGGTTTTCAGCCAATCACTGCCGGGGGGGGGCGTGGCTTCACACCGGGAGGCTGTACGGAGTTGGTTGAGGAGATGCGAGAGGAGAGAGAGGGAGACTAGCGGAGAGCGCTGGTGGAGAGAGACGCTTCCCTGAGCTACTTGGAGAAACAAAACGCCGGGCTTGACACTGAGTGATGACCGTGGCGCGGAGAGACCCAGCAGACCGGGAATAAAAACGCGGAATAAAAACACACACATAGGGAGGGGACAGAGAGGAGGAGGCGCAGGGTGCCAGTTTGTGGATACCTGCGCGCATCCGTTCCTGCCGCAGGTGAGCTAGAATCCCTCTGAAGGGAGAGTTGTTTTCTGTTTTTTGGGTGTCCTGTGAAGGAAGTGAGAGAACAGCATATCTTCCTGGGATTTATTCCTCCGGTTCTCGTCTGCTTTTTTTTCAGTCACCCTCAAAGCAAACACTTCTCGGGTTTTGCCACATTCCAACCCCAGGTTTGACTCAGCATCTTAATTCGGAGCTTCGTCAGACCGTGGACTTGGTTCTGAAGGCGGGATTACGCAGAGCAGCGTCTCCGGTCAGAGAGGAGAACATTCCTCCAAACTCGGAACTCGTGCCTCGCGACGCGAAACGGAGTCTTCCCATTCCCATCTGTGTGCTGATGAAGAGGACAATGTCTGGATTATTACTGTCCAACCGGCCCCGGGGAAGAGGGGGAGAGTGAGGGAAGCCGAGATAGAGAGAGAGAGGAGGGTGGAGAGGTGAAGAGAAGAAGGAGGGAAGTCGGTGGCGCTTGGCTGTCGTCCACTTGTTCGTTAGCGCCCTTTTTTGCCATTCGCTCTCCACCTCTTTTAGTTTTTATCGTACTGGATACACGGACACACACCAGGAGACGCACGGGGAGGACCTGCGTTCGCACCCTGGGTGAGTTTGCGTGTCCCACGCGGGAGGGGAATTCAATATAAAAAAGGGTACAAAGAGTGCGGTGCTGTGCGTTTTTTGTGTGCCTAGCGCGCACTTTTTGTATTTACGCGCAGCCAGCCTTCACTGCCGGGTCGGTGCGCACATATGCGGGGCTCTTACGGTTAGTTGCGGTGTGGCGGCGCTCAAAAAGTCGTGACGCATGATCGATGAGCTGAGGGGGGGTCGCGAGAGAGGGAGAGCTGACGATATGGATTAATGGGAATCGGGTTGGCCCGTTTCCTCGTCAAAGCCTTCCCGTCAATATTTGTTGTGCAAAGAGGGTGCACGTGCAAATACATATCGGGGGTCACACGTGGGTCTTACACGTCAGCATAATTTCACACAGGTTTTTTTTTGTACATTTTATACATTTAAGTTTGTTTTTTTAAGTAGCAGTGAGATGCTGGATTGTGTGTGTGTGCTAAATTATTGTGTCTTGACATACGTAACTTTGCAACATGTTGCGTTTTCCCTCTACCGTGAGTGTGTGTGTGTGTGTGTGTGTGTGCAAAACCACAATCTACTCCTGCTCCCATCATTGTATAACAGAAACGAGCTGAATCTGACTTTTCCTTCAACCTGCGCTTTGCTTCATCTCACCAACGTGCGTGTGTGTGTGTGTGTGTGCGTGCGTGTGTGCTCCTGCGTCTCTCCTCACCAATGGATATTTTCCTGCCGCCTGCCTCTCTCTCCTCTTGGTGTGTCTCTCTTCGACTGTGTGTGTGTGTGTGTGTGTGTGTGTGTGTGTGTGTGTGTGTGTGTGATGTTGTTGCTCCATCAGTCACCCAGAATGCCGGCTACGCACGGCACAATTTCTCACAAATTCACTGAACCATGTAAGCACAACATTTACCTGTCAGCTACTTTGTCGAGAGACTACTGTATGTGGCCCGGAAGAAATCCTGTGAGAGGAGGAGCTGCTGCCTTTAGATTTACACTTAACACCCCCACCAGAGACCCGGAGTGGGAGAGAGGTCCTGTCAAACAAATCATGGTGGAGGAAGGAGAAGAGGAACAATGAGTGGAAACCCAACTCAAATCCTTAGATCCACTCATATGCGCCTGGAGGGTATGATAACACTTTACTATGGCCCCCAGATTATTATGGCACATAATGGAAACATGAAAAAAGGTGCTATGTTCCCCAGTTTTACATTTGTGCTTTCCCAGAGTCCTGTGTTCCGACAACTTGTTATCACTCCATACTCATCATTTACAGACGCTTGGTCTGGACCCCAGGCCGGCACTTTTTAACGCACAGGGTAGTTTAAGTTGAAATAAGTACGTCAGGAATGAGAACGGGCTGGTTCCTAAGCTCTACAGTACGTAATAGGAACCTGATAAAGATGTACCCCAGCTCTATTCGCTTAATGTGACGTGGGCTGTTCAGGGAACTAACTACAGGGACCATAGCATGGTGTCGAACATGAGGCCCTGAGGAAATGATTCTGTGACAACATACCTTTTTAAAAGTTGACTTAATGTGTGTGAAGAGAATATTAAACTGGGCAACATAGGACCCAGGTAACAGGACCACAGAACATTAAGAACATAGGACTCTTGGATCATAGCGCCATGGGAACATAGGACAATTGGGACATCAGACGTTGGGAACATAGGACTCTGGGAACAAAAGAACCCTGATAACATAGGACCCTGTGAAAGTAGATACGCTGTCCTCTGTACACCTTGGGAGTTTCCATGAAATATTGTAGCACTAAGGGCGTTTCAATGAAAGGCTGAGTACATGACACACAGAGTTCTAATGACACATTTTAGGGTAAATGGCAGTGTACATCTGTGCTCACATCGTGACAGGAGAAAGGGAATATTTCATGCCCGAACCAGTGAGTGTTTGGTGTTGATGATGTCCATTATAGGATGGATTTTGACAACAGTCAAATTTGGATATTTGACTGAAAATAAAAAATGGCCTCCCCTGTGAAGTACATATGAGTGAGATTAGGGCTGAGCGATATGGCTGAAATCAATATCAGGATATTAAAAGGGTACACCAGTGATTTAGTATTACACTTCCATAGTTAGGATGAGAAACAGTTTAAAAAAAGAGTGGTAAAAATCAATGCAGCAAAGGCCAAGATATCCTTTCTTTTCCTTTTCCCTTCAAACTCCAAAAAAGATTCAATGTAATGTAACCAATATCCTCTCCGTGTTTGATCCTCTCTGTCTGGCCCAGGCTTTCTGTTGAAAACACGTAGTCTACTCTACAAACCTAAAACGAGATAATCCCGCTTCCATGCAAGACGTGCCCTTTTACTCAGAACATCGTATCGTATGGAACATTTGATACATTTGAAATAATTGTTAAATGCATTGAAGATTTGTCCACTGATATGGAATACATACAACAACACTATTCACACATTTAGAACAAAACTAAAATATTCAATAAAAAAAAATGTGTGTGTACAATACATGAGATATATATCTTATTTATCTGTGTCACAGAGCTCCATTGTTGTCCCAAAATCTCCTTAATGAGCCACACTGTTTGCACCGGGTGACATGCTCCTTCATTAGCATGAACACACATGCAAACACACTTTAGTTTCTTCTGACTCGATCCCACATACACCTGCGTGCTGCCCCAAATACTCACTAGAGCACCACATATGTATTCATCCACCGTTTAAAATAGTCCCCTACAAATGCTCTATTTCCTCCTGTTCTGGTAGCGTTTACATTCACATACGCAATGAACGTTTTAATACTAGCTGGGAACAGAAGTTACAAAAAGAGGTGTTTATAGAGGTGGTTTTTTTTAAGTCCTATTTGAAACTTTTCAGATTTATTTCCTCTCCAAATAGTCACACACATAAGAATGCCTCTTTTTATAATCCTCACATCTTCTCAGCCTCTCAATACAAACGCATCACAGTGCACTTCCATCACGCCTGGCATGTTTATTAGATTATCGCCCATCCCTACACGAGACCGCAGACAGCATTAGACAACACTGAGTAGGAGCGAAGATGAGTTCTAATGTAGCTTTTGTTGCAGCTTGTTGTCGTGGTTCAGACACATAAAGCTGTCAGTTTCTAGGATGATATCCGCAGTAGGAGGAATAAAACCCATAATTCACCGCTTATGTTTACACATTCTCTCAAGCGCAGGAACATCTCGGCAAAGGAGTGAAATCAGATGAAAATTCAAAGCACTTTTCATTTTGCTCAGGGCCCTGTGGAATTCCAAGTAAAGGCCCTGGCTGGTCCCCAGTCTGAACTTTTAGAACCATTAATATAAATGTGCATGTACATTCCTCTGTATGAAAATGACTTTATATGCTAGTATCCCTCAGCTGAAGTAGATGGGCCTCAACAGACGCATTTCATAGCTAACAACTCCAGAAAGGACCTCTTAAAGATGTCAGTTTCATTATTCTCAGTGATGTTGTATCATTTTGCAGATATTTCTGCCGCTTTCACTTAAAAAAGTGTTTTCAAAGCAAGGCAGCATCTGTGTTTTCATGAAGCCTTTTTTTTTATCCTCTTCCCAAGAGCGTGGCTTCAGGTTTAATGACTTCCCCAAAATGAAAAAGAAAGGTGGCTTAATCTCTACCGGAGTCTACTGGAAGCAGCTGTAGCTTCTGAAATATTCTGCCATCTCAGTAATACATTCACATGGCGATCAATTGCAAAGTACCAGTGAAAGCACACTCAGTGACAGAAAAGAGTCTATCCCTGCTTCAGTGTTGTCCTTTTCTAAAAAAGAGAAATCCCTTCGACCTCTCTTATTTCTCCCACTTATTTTCCCCTCACATTCTCTCACAACAGCGTCGTCCAATGTCTGCATCTTCAGGGCGCTCCGTCTCCCGACCTTTGTCCCGCTTCTCACAGCGCCGAGGTCGGAGCGGAAGCCACCGTTGCTCTTCAATGTGAGTGACTCCGTGTATATAAATGTAAATGCGTGCTCTTTAGAGATTGACTAGTGCTATACAATATGGCTGTGCCCTTCACACTGCAAGGACATGGGGAGATATTGAAAATGCAGCCTTTTCAGCGATTGATACATAATAGAGGGGCTTTCAGATTGGCCAGCGGTCTCATCCCTCAGCATGCAGGCTGTGCTTTTCAAGATAAGCTGTGTACAGGCTTTTAAAGTTCAAGTCAGGCTGTGGAACCATCGCAGCATAATTGAAGTTCTTCACAAATGTGCTCTGTCTATGGTGTGTGTAGGAGGCTATGCAATCCATCTGTCAGCCTGCAGTGGTTAACAATGGGTTTTATTTTTTGAGAGAACATCCATCTCATCAGTGACTGTGGAGCCGCAGTAGTCAAGCAGAGGTCAATCTATGGCTGAAAACTAATTGACAGTTTTCATAATTCTTTAAATAAATTGCTCGACATGTTTGAGGAATACAGTCGTTTTGCTTTCTCGCCGAGATTGAAATAACAATAGCGCTCTCATGTTTGTGCGCTAAAGATGATGCTAACACTGGTTAGCTTTGCTAGACAAGACAAGGACAAGAAACCACAAAAAAGATTCGCCAGGCTAGTTGTTTTTCTCTTGTTTCCAGTGTTTGTGCTAAGCTAAGTTAACCATCTGCTGTCTGTAGCCCTTTATATTTAACGCACACAGTGCGACAGTGGGATCATCTCACTCTTGGTAAGGACGCATTTTCCAAAATGTCCAACTACTCCTTTGATCTACTAAGTCATTTATTAAGGACAAATTCACATTTTGGAGCTCAAAATGAGGATTAGCCATCTCTCCTTTTATAACTGTGTGATTGAATCTCTGGTATTTATTCATCCATTAATTTAGTAATTTATTCATTAACCAGGAACAGTGCACATTAATCAACATCTCAGTTTCCACCTCAACATAAATGTGCCAGAGTTAGCTAATGAGCTCATTTTCAGCTGTGGTCAACAAATTAGTGGCCTTATGCTATCAGTGCGATGCTTCAGCAGGCACTACAGTACAGCGCAATACCATACAATACTAAGTCTCAGATATATGGAGTATAAAGACAATGAGATCATGTAACGCACTGCCAGAGATGAGGTAGTATGATGTATGACTCATGGTAAGTTACGTAATTTGTGCTCTCTCCTAATTTGATAGGATTTCTCCTGTAGCGGGCGGCTCTGACTGAGAAGACTTTTTCACCAAACTTGCTACGTCCGCATTGTTCAACACAGTCCTTGCCCTGCTTGCTGCCCTGCTTGCTGCCCTGCTTGCTGCCCTGCTTGCTGCCCTGCTTGCTGCCCTGCTTGCTGCCCTGCTTGCTGCCCTGCTTGCACATCAAGCCCTGACTCAGTGTGGGAGGTGCAGGCAAGCGTCTGCAAAAAGGTTAAAAAATGTCAGAATTGTATTATTAAATTGTGCTTATGTACTACATGGCAATGGTGAGGGCCTTTCGGTCAAGTGTTCTTGTCAGTTGGTTTTCAGGTTGTCATGGTTGCTTGTGACCTGGTTAAAAAAAACGGTGTGTTGTGTGGGAGAACATCATGTCATGCAGAGATTGGCTGTTTCTGTTGTTAGGTATGTTCTTAAGTTAGTCAGGCACACAGTGTTTGTGTTTGGCAATTTAGTCATAGGATTATTTATTCAATCATGAATAAGTAATAAACATTATATTTAATGCTTGAGATTCCATACGAGACTGATAGTATTATGCAAAATATATTGTCATATGTTATTATGGCTTGTATTAAAATATAATGTGTGTTTTTAGGCACTGGCATGAAAAGAATCCAGGCACAAAGCACAGCAGAGTATAAAAGTTCAACCTCCTCTGTGTGTGTTTACTTCAAAGCTTCTGTGTTCTGCCTGTGTGGTGGTGAAAAATCTTTAAGCAGTATACTCAAGCTGAATCAGAAAGGCGTTCCCGTCCAATGTGGAACTGGAGTAATTGATTATTGATTGACGGAGGGACAGTACCGTGGTATCTCTCTGTGCACTAATATGGTTTGTTGAAGCCGTCGATGACTGAACTGTTGCGAGTTCTGCTGCTCTGCGGCCGGTTCTTTACCCACACTGACTGAGTGGACTGACCTGTCATGTTGTACCTACTGTATGAATCTTGGTTTTAGGGGTCCCCCTTTTTCTTTTTTTGGCAGTTGCCATCTTGGTTTTTGGGGGTCACCTTGTCTTTTTTTTAAACCAGAAGTGCTGAAAGAGGGTGGAGCTAAGCACAGCCCAATGCTGAATAAGACATTTTTTAGGCGATCAAAATGTTACAATTAACTTTCATGAACTGAGAACTCACTCTGAAAGGGTTAAAGTTTTTAAGATGACAATGCCGTGGTAGAGACCTGTCAATCATATGGTAGCCCCGCCCTAAAGCATACTCTATTTGACTCTAAATGGACCATCATTAACTAAATGAACATCATGCTGTGTTGAAGAAGACTTGAAACTAGAGATCGAGACCATAAACTCATGTTTACAATGTTTACTGAGGGAATAAATCAAGAGAGAAGTAGAGTCATTTTCTCATAGACTTCTATACAACCAGAGGAGTCGCCCCCTGATGGACACTAGAGAGAACACATGAACTGGCTTCACTTTTCACTGAAGGTTAACTCCTGTCAGATTATAGGTTTCAGTCAAATCAACAATATAACAGATCTAATTATTCCATAAATGAACTAACCTGTTTTCTGCAAAATGACAATGTTGTCATATAAATTGAACGAGGCTCATCATTTAATAAAGACTTCATCAAACCACACGTGACAATAAAAAGTGGGTAACATGGTCTCCCTTGCTACAGCTTATGATTACAACTTTTCCAATGACTTGAACCTGTCACAAATAATTGTGGATCCCTTTCCTGCCACCATTGATATCTAACAATGCAGATAGTATTTGTTGTTGAAGTTTTTATCTGTCCAGGTTTTTTTTTTATATCCATCTCTTACGTTTCTGCCTGACATCAGTACTGTCGAGATGAATGTAATTTAGTTTGTAAAGCCCACATAATTAAAAAAAGATCAATTTAAACAAAACATACCAGCAACATCTGTTCTCTGGATGATCTACGGACCTCACTGTGAACAGTTCCCATCCAGCTCACAATGCATCGGTAGATGCATTTTGGTTCGTGACCATCGATTTCACGTTATTTTTTATATTGCTTTGTGGGGTCATTAGAGTCAGTCAAGCCAAGTCAAGTCAATTTTGTTTATTTGGCTGAACAGCAGAAATTTGCCTCAGGGGGCTTTACAGTCTGGACAGCAGAGGACACCTGCTGTCCTCTTTGAACTTCACTTCAGAATCAAACCCCTTTAAAGGGAGAAAAACAGTATAAAAGTGCTGTAACAGAGAGCTGAACTAAAGTAAAGTTAAATGTGTGATGCAAAGTTTCAATATAATATGATTCACTTCGAGCAGTATGCAATAAAACATATTGACTGTTTGGTGAGCAGTGACTAACCATTTACTGACAGCAGCAGGAAAAAGTTAACCTCCCAGTCTCCAGCTGCCGATCCAAAACACACCAACGCAAACCTTTTCTGGCTCTGCGACTCGGATTCTCTTGGCCTAATTGGTTTGATTATGGGGCACGGCCGGACGCATGTTCTCAGAGAAATGCTATCAGATCCCGTATCTGATGATGCCATGTGGAGAATGCCCTCAGTCAGGACTGTAATGCAAATCCATTTGAAGTGTTAGTCAACCCAAACATCAGAGAGACAATTTGTCTGCTCTGTCAAACATCCGCTCCGTCAAAAAGCAGCACTCACAGGGAGACGGTTAAGGAAATCAATGAACCTGTCGGCCTAGTTTGGTTGCTACTGGGATCTGAATTTCCAATCTGGGGATCAGTAAAGCTTACCTTAGTTATCATTCAGTCAAAACAAATGATTCCACCTTGTAAGAGCCAATTAATGGTTTATTTATATTGGGTGAAATTGTCTATGTTGGCATGGCACATTACATAATGTCTGATATAATTTAAAAGTGTATCACGTTTTTTGTTTTAGTATGATTACTTATGTATGTTGTTTGCTACTTTCTTGCCATAAAGTGCTGGACTAGACATTTTGTTATTAACGACCATAATTCAGTATCAGCTTGAGGATCACAACACGTTTTTGTGTTTAGTTTGTTGTAATGCACAGGGAAAGAGTGGCTTCTGTGAGTACCTGCCTTTCAGGAGGAGCTGTCATCACATTCCGCACGATGTGAATCACGATCGCTGTCCGAGGTGCTGATCCCGCCCGTCGGTCTCGCTGATCAGCAGGACTCCCGCTGTACCGGGAGGGGGTCTCTTTGTTATCTCAGGCTCCGTCATCTCTGTGCTGGTGGGAGGCTGTGGGCCGGCTGTCTAGAGGGAACGTCCTCATTACTTTAATTGTGATGGACAGTCAGAGCCCGACATGTGTGAGATCAGACGTCTGACATCATCTGATCTAATACATATTTATTTTTAGGCTGTTTGTTGTAGTTCAGGGTGGGGAGGGTTGTGCTGAAGTCCATCAGCAGCCGCAGAGCTGGAGGCTGGAAAAGAGTGGTTATTAGAGTGGCTGTATTTTCTCCTCTTTCTGATGTTTTGTTGGTTTTGCATTTTGTCAAGGGGAGGGACAAATAGAAATATAAATAAGACATGGTTGGGTTTTGTTTTTTATTTCATTTTTTATAAAATGAGATAAGATAATAATTTCCGTACTGTCCCCAATAGCCTCCAATCTTTAGGTTTTGGGCTTTCCACCATGTTGGAACCCGGCTGCAGGGATCCAACACTGATGCCAACTGCTAACCAGACCCCATCGCCATAACATCAAAGGCCATGTCATGTATTTAGACTGTTGGACTCTGAGAATCTGTTATGGTATCTTTCACCATTATCCTAAATCTATGGAGACTGTATGGCTAGATATGACCATTGGTGAGAAAAAATGTATATCATTTTCATAATTTTGGTGAACTGACCTTAAAAACATCTACTTTGTAAAATTTTGAAAAGTGAAAAATGACCATCAGAGGTTCCCAGAGCCCAAGTTGGCATCGTCACATTGCTTGATTGACACACAGCTATTTGACCAAGACTCACATGTCTTCAGTTAAACATTAGAAGCTGCAAATGCTCAGATTGAAGACACTGGAACCAGATAAAGTTTGATTTTATTGCTTTATAATTGGCTGAAACAATGAATCCATTACTGCAGATGAATCTCTATCATCTTCATGAGGATGACCCTATTCATTAATGTAATGATTTCAGCAGCAGCCCATCCCTATTCTTTGATAAAGCTAGACATAAACTCCAATTAAAGGTGGCTGTACTGTCAATGCACATGTCTTTTTTAATAGCACTGACCTATAAATCAGCGCTGCCAGCAGCTGGTAAACTGAGCTCTCTGAACTTCTTATCCAAGAGATTTGCCACAAAAACAGAAAAGTCATTAGAAAGAGCGCCTCTGGGTAAAAAAAAAAGAAAGATGAAACAATAGCCCTAACCACCAACACCACCGCCGCTCCAATCTGCAGCGCTGACAATCCTGTCGCGGTGAAACCTTGGAGATGTGCCTGGCGTCGGTGGCTTGTTCAAGGCAAAAGAGTTGGGAGGGAACGACATGAAAGGCGGTGCAAACTCCTTCCTCTCCTCTCTGCCCCGTCTCCCTTTCTCTTTGTACATCAAAGTGTGTGCCCCTTCTTAAGGAGAAGCCTCATGCATCCCCACTGCAGCTGTAGCAGGGGGGGTGAGGAGGATCGGCCCGAGCGAGCGGCCATTGTTTCCCGTATGTACATTAATGCAACACGGACTGTAGCGGTAGCTGACATTTCAATCTACACAGGGGGTGGACAAGTGTGAGGTGTGTGTGTGTGGGTGTGGGGGGGGGGGGGGTTAAAACCCTTTTTACCACTGCATAGAAGAAAAAAACTGATTTCCTTTTTATTTAATCCATTGAGGATTTTTCTTTTTTTTTTAAGCCGCTTCCGGATATTCTTATGGACTAAGCTGTAGAGTTGTGTAGAAAAATGTCTGTCTCATTAATGAGTTTGTCTTTGGACAATCGGCTGAGGGAGTGGTCCGTCTTTCCCACCAGGAAATTGTTCCGGGAAGGTCACGCACAAAATCTTTGCAAAATGAACACTTTGTCTTCTGCGTTGTGACACAGAGTCTTGTCGCTGAAAGCTGCATCGTGGAACTGCCAGGAAAGTTTAAGTTTTAGAATGTCCCGCTTAGATTATCGTGGAGTTGATGACAATCGTCACAGGTTTTCAGATCTGAAAAATAAACACATAACCATTTTCTTTTAATCTTTTCTAACTGCTGGACCCCCACATTAGGATGGAATCCACTTTCATACCCCTTCGATGACGATGTTTACAAAGAGATGATAAAAACTGAGATTTTCTACTCAGCGTATACCAAGATAACTTTTAATATCTTTGTTGGCATAGTGATTTTGTAATGTTTTCCAACGAATGATCAGCAGCACGAGCAGTTAGTCTGCTCACCCAAGCCCCTGTGGTGTGTTAGGTGACAGAACTACTTGGTTGGGATGAGTATAATACAGAAGCTACATGACAAATAAGTCAACGTTTGGGTTGAAATAACTGTATTAGCTATGGACGTTGAGTGAGAAATAAGTCAACGATGACTTCTGGTTTGACACACTATGCAGACTTTGCCACTTTTTATAATACATCACCTGTCCTAGCTCACATGGGTTGCATACGAATTATAGTTTACTTTCAGTAGGAAAGCTGCAAACAGTTCATGAGGACAGTCTGCCTAACTACACTTCCCAGAAATAGAACAGATACTTTTCTTTTTTTTTGTCTTTTCCCTTTGATTAAACTGTCTCAAGGTTTTGCTCTTTCACACCACCCAATCCTGCCAGCCATCCCCAATGAGTAAACCGCCGTCGATGCAAAGCAGCAAACACATTCCCTGTGCAGAAAAGACAAACAATGCCATCCAGCCATGTTTACTGTTTTCCTGTGGTTGAAAATGCAGTGCATTGTTACTTTTGAGTCGTGCATAAGTGATGCTGAGGTCTAAAACTTGTCATCCAGGTCCCTGTCAGACGCTGGAAGAAGGAACATTAAGGAACACCAAACTCTCTTGAGCGCTCGAGCGGTGCATTATTCATGCCTTATCCACGCACTACGACGGATGACTGCCTGTGAGTCTCCCTCCGTCACCTAATCTCCTGCCTCTCCTCCACTTCCTGACGATGATTGGGAAAGACATTTAGTGGCGAGAAACGCAATGATTATCAGTTGCTGCGTTGATCTGCGTATTGAACTAAATCATCCAGTCATTGGCTCTGACATCCAAACCCCCTTCCACCATTGATTTTTTGCTGTTGCCACTGAAGGAGATTTAACCACCACCACTCTCTCTCTCTCTCTCTCTCTCTCTCTCTCTCTCTCTCTCTCTCTC